>NW_027599669.1:0-10000 GCF_964194155.1 Cetorhinus maximus
TGTGGCCCTGAGGAGCCTCCAGGGCTGTGGGGGACCCCCCGCAGTCCCCCTGCGCTTGGACTACCCCCTGGCTCTTCCTGCATTCTGCGCTCGGGACGCGCAGTCCCCTTTAAGGGAGGCGGTGGGGGGTGGGATATGGGTCAGCGGCGGCGTGGGGGGGTGGTGGGGCGTTCAGGAGAGGACTGAGTCGGAACAAACCTCCCCCGAGCAGATTGCACAGGAAGCGGAGCCTGGGAGATCAGGTCAATGGCTTTCATCGCAGGCCTCACTTCCCCATGGCCATTCTGTCATCATGGGGCCATTAGCAGCTCCCCTGCCACACCCGGTCTTCCCAGACCACCCCTGGGAAAAGGAGCCACTGGAATCATCCCCACCCCCCACCTCAAGGACAGATCCCACTGACCTCGACTCCAGACACACACACACACACACACACACACACACAATCCAGGCCAAGAGGCTCCCCGGAGAACACTCGGGAGCGGAGAGCGGGACAATCCTTCCCCTCCAGACTTGCCCATAACCCTCGCCTCCCCCCTCCCCCGGTCGATCAGGAACCTGTCTAACTCAGCCTCGAATATAGTCAACACCCCGGCCCCCACTCCTCTCTGGGGAGGGGGGGAGAGAATTCCACAGACTGACCACCCTCGGAGAGAAGAAATTCCTCCTCGTCTCCGTCTTCAACAAGAGACCCCCTCATTCTGAAACTGTGTCTCCCCCTCCTCCTCGTTCTATATACCCCCCCCACGAGAGAGGGGTAAACATCCCCTCAGCCTCCACCCTCCCCTCTCCCCCTCAGGATCTGATATGTTTCAATAAGATCCACCTCTCATTCTTCTAAACTCCATTGGGTACAGGGCCCAACCTGTTCAACCTTTCCTCATCGGACAAATCCCCCCTTCGTCCCGGGAATCAGCCCAGTGAACCTTCTCCCAATGGCCTCCAATAGCGAGTCTGTCCCTCCTTAAGTCAGGAGACTGAAACTGTCCACTGCGCTCCAGGTGCGGACTCCCCAGTTCCCTGCACACTCGGAGCGAGACTTCCCAGCTTTTATACCCCATCCCCCTCGCAATAAAGGCCGTTTGCCTCCCGAATCACTTGCTGCATCTGGGTACTAACTTTTCCCGATTCATGTACCTTGTCCTCGGCCCAACCATCTTCAGCTGCTTCATCGATGACCTTCCTTCCATCATAAGGTCAGAAGTGGGGATGTTCGCTGATGATCGCACAATGTTCAGCCCCATTCGCGACTCCTCAGATACTGAAGCAGCCCCATGTCCAAATGCAGCAAGACCTGGACAATATCCAGGCTCAGGGCTGACCAGTGGCGAGTGACATTCACGCCACACAAGTGCCAGGCAATGACCATCTCCAACAAGAGAGAATCCAACCATCGCCCCCCTGACGTTCAATGGCATCACCCTCACTGAATCCCCCACTATCAACATCCTGGGGGTTACCATTGACCAGAAACTGAACTGGGACCAGCCGTATAAATACTGTGGCTCCAAGAGCAGGTCAGAGGCTGGGAATCTTGCGGAGAGTCACTCACCTCCTGACTCCCCCAAAGCCTGTCCACCATCTACAAGGCACAAGTCAGGAGTGTGATGGAATACTCCCCACTTGCCTGGATGAGTGCAGCTCCCACAACATTCAAGAAGATCTACACCGTCCAGGACAAAGCAGCTCCCGCTTGATCGGCACCCCATCCACAAACATTCACTCCCTCCACCACCGACGCACAGTAGCAGCAGTGTGTGTACCGTCTACAAGATGCACTGCAGCAACTCACCAAGGCTCCTTCGACAACACCTTCCAAACCCACGACCACTACCATCTAGAAGGACAAGGGCAGCAGACACATGGGGACACCACCACCTGGAAGTTCGCCTCTGAGCCACTCACCATCCTGACTTGGAAATATATCAGCCGTTCCTTCACTGTCGCTGGGTCAAAATCCTCGAACTCCCTCCCTAACAGCGCCATGGGTGTACCTACACCACATGGACAAAATCCTGGAACTCCCTCCCTAACAGTGCCGTGGGTGTATCTACACCACACGGACAAAATCCTGGAACTCCCTCCCTAACAGCGCCATGGGTGTACCTACACCACACGGGACAAAATCCTGGAACTCCCTCCCTAACAGTGCCGTGGGTGTACCTACACCAGACGGACAAAATCCTGGAACTCCCTCCCTAACAGCGCCGTGGGTGTACATACACCACACGGACAAAATCCTGGAACTCCCTCCCTAACAGCGCCGTGGGTGTATCTACACCACACGGACAAAATCCTGGAACTCCCTCCCTAACAGCGCCGTGGGTGTATCTACACCACACAGACAAAATCCTGGAACTCCCTCCCTAACAGCGCCGTGGGTGTACCTACACCACACGGACAAAATCCTGGAACTCCCTCCCTAACGGCGCCATGGCTGTACCTACACCACACGGACAAAATCCTGGAACTCCCTCCCTAACAGCGCCGTGGGTGTACCTACACCACACGGACAAAATCCTGGAACTCCCTCCCTAACAGCACTGTGGGTGTACCTACACCACACGGACAAAATCCTGGAACTCCCTCCCTAACAGTGCCGTGGTTGTATCTACACCACACAGACAAAATCCTGGAACTCCCTCCCTAACAGTGCCGTGGGTGTACCTACACCACAGGGAATGCAGCGGTACAAGAAGGCAGCTCACCCCCACCTTCTCAAGAGGCAGTTAGGGGTGGGCAGTAAGTGCTGACCCAGCCAGCGACGCCCACATCCCGTGAATGAAATGGACACCCAGATCCCTCTGTAAGTTCTGCAGTCTCTCTCCACTTGTATGGAATTCCGCCTTTCCATATTCCCCTTTCCAAGTGAACAGCTTCACGTCGCCCCAGGAGCTCCCCGGAGAAGAGTGCGTGCAAAGAAAGTCGACTCGGGTGTGCATCACAATATTGGATGAATGAACTCGATCTTTAATGGACTGAACAGACATGTTTTATCAGAAACGAACCCCCCTCGTGCCCCCTGCTGAGTGCGGACCTGTTCAGCACCCCCACTCAGCCCCCCGCCCCCACCCCCACCCTACCAGGCGACCCCACAGCCTCGGCCGCCCGCTCGAGCCGCTAACCCCGGCCTCCGTGCGCCCCTTGCTGAGTGCCGAGTGCACTGGGCACCAACCTGCCTCGCGCCCCCCCCACCCCTCCCAACACCCGCTCTCCCATCGCCTTGGCCTCCGCAGGAAGAGCGGACGACGCGTCGGCGTGCCGCCTCACTGAGTCGAATAGCTGCCGACACCAAATGGCAAAGGAGCAGGCTAAAATGAAGGGGCAACGATGGATTAGAGGGTAGAGGGGCGTGGGTGGATTAAAATCACACACCCCTCCTCCCCAGGCCGTGCAGAATGACGCTCATCTGACAATATAACCCGGCAGAGAACGCGCAGTGTGCTCACTCCTATCTTACTCTAGGCCCTGAGCTCCATAATCCAGGCCGACACTCCCCCCGGTGCCAGTACTGAGGGAGTGCTGCACTGTCAGAGGGAGATGTATTTACTCTAGGATTTGAGCTCCATAATCCAGGCCGACACTCCCCCCCTGGTGCCAGTACTGAGGGAGTGCTGCACTGTCGGAGGGAGATGTATTTACTCTAGGATTTGAGCTCCATAATCCAGGCCGACACTCCCCCCGGTGCCAGTACTGAGGGAGTGCTGCACTGTCGGAGGGAGATGGATACGTACTCTAGGATTTTGAGTGCTATGATCCACTATTCCTACACCCCGCTATGAAGGTGATGAGCAATCCAGGCGTTTATACACATTTGGGGGCGGTGGGGGAAGTCGATTTGAGAAGTGGCAGGGGGTTTAGCGGAGGGGGGCGAGAAAGTGCACCGACAGAGTGGGGGTGTTCCCGCCGCCCGATTGGCCAGTATCCCCCCCCCCACAAAAGCCCCCTCCCCCACCCCACCTTTCACTCCTCCGTTCACTCCTGCCGCACCTCGGCCACCAGTTCGGCAGCACTGTCCCTCCGGCCCAGTTTGCGGCGCTGGCCGACCTTCCAGGTCACCCAGCCGCCGGCCAGCGCCAGGGCGGCGGTGGCCAGGAGCGCCAGCCCCAGGGCGGGCAGGACATGGCCCCAGGCCCCCTGGCGGAAGCCCACCCCCGCGGCGCAGGCCCCCACCACCAGCAGGAAGGCGCCCAGGGCCAGCAGGCAGCAGTGGCAGGAGTGGTCCAGGCCTCCGGCGGCCTCCGAGGCCCTCTGCGCGGGGTTGGGGGGCCGGAAGCGGACGCTCTCTCTGGCCGTTTCGAAGCGAGCGCTGTCCGGCAGCGGTTCCTGGCGGGGTGTACCCCACATCCCCGGGCGTGGCGGGTACCCGACTCTCCGAGGGGGCACCTGTGGGGGGTGGAAACACAGACACAAGGAGGTGAGGAATATCTTAGTCACCAACACCCCCGCTATCTCCCCATAGCCCAGTATCAATCCCCAAACTAATCCCACTGCCCCGCACTCTCCCCATAGCCCAGTATCAATCCCCAAACTAATCCCACTGCCCCGCACTCTCCCCATAGCCCAGTATCAATCCCCAAACTAATCCCACTGTCCCGCTCTCTCCCCATAGCCCAGTATCAATCCCCAAACTAATTCCACTGTCCCGCTCTCTCCCCATAGCCCAGTATCAATCCCCTAACTAATCCCACTGTCCCGCTCTCTCCCCATAGCCCAGTATCAATCCCCAAACTAATCCCACTGTCCCGCTCTCTCCCCATAGCCCAGTATCAATCCCCGAACTAATCCCACTGCCCCGCTCTCTCCCCATAGCCCAGTATCAATCCCCAAACTAATCCCACTGCCCCGCTATCTATCCATAGCCCAGCATCATTCCCCAAGCTAATCCCACTGCCCCACTCCCTCCCCATAGCACAGTATCAATCCCCAAACTAATCCCACTGTCCCGCTCCCTCCCCATAGCCCAGTATCAATCCCCAAACTAATCCCACTGCCCCGCTCTCTCCCCATAGCCCAGCATCAATCCCCAAACTAATCCCACTGTCCCGCTCCCTCCCCATAGTCCAGTATCAATCCCCAAACTAATCCCACTGCCCCGCTATCTATCCATAGCCCAGTATCAATCCCCAAGCTAATCCCACTGCCCCACTCCCTCCCCATAGCACAGTATCATTCCCCAAACTAATCCCACTGCCCCGCTATCTATCCATAGCCCAGTATCAATCCCCAAACTAATCCCACTGCCCCGCTCTCTCCCCCTATCCCAGTATCAATCCCCAAACTAATCCCACTGCCCCGCTCTCTCCCCATAGCCCAGTATCAATCCACAAACTAATCCCACTGCCCCGCTCTCTCCCCATAGCCCAGTATCAATCCCAAAACTAATCCCACTGCCCCGCTCTCTCCCCATAGCCCAGTATCAATCCCCAAACTAATCCCACTGCCCCGCTCTCCGTCCCCATAGCCCAGTATCATTCCCCAAACTAATCCCACTGCCCCACTCCCTCCCCATAGCACAGTATCAATCCCCAAACTAATCCCACTGCCCCGCTCTCTCTCTCCCCACAGCCCAGGGTCAATCCCCAAACTCACCCTCGACGGTAATCCTTTCCTGATTGGGGGAAACGCCTCGATTCAACCTCCCCCCCACTTCAAACCTCTGCCGCTCTGATGAGGGCAATCCCAGCCTCTCCCAGCCTCTCCGCGGGAACTGAAGAGCACCCCCTCTCAACCTCCTCCGCCCACCCACCCACCCTACCCACACCTCCCCCAACCCCCAAATCCCCCACCTCCCTCAACCCTCAACCCTGTAGGGGGTCCTTGAGCCAAAGCTGCTGAGGAGGGCTGCCTCAGGCCAGATTTGGTCCCAGTTTTGCCTCTCTCTTGACTCCAGCCAAGGTCACTCACCTGCCAAAGTTGTGCAGAGTCCAGGGACTCCACAGGGAAGCCAAACTGCAACTCCCTTCTCCTCTCACTGTCTTGTCTGTCTGTCTGTCTGTCTGGGCTCCTTCAGCTGGTGGGCTGGTGGTGGGTGGTTGGGGGGTTGGTGTGGATTTTGGAAAAGTGTCCCGGAGCCAAGCACAAGCCAAAAGCAGAGAAATCTCTCCCTGGGAACGAGGGTTCCTTCCCTGGTCGAAAATTGTCGAATATTTAAAGTAAAAACTCCTGAAACTCTGCAGAAACTTCTGCAAAACTTTTTTCCTCCCCCCAACAAACTATCAGAAAGTTGGAGTGGATTTCTCTCTGTCTCTCGGGTGTGTTTGTTTCTGGATTGTGGAAGTGAGATGACGAGTGTTGAAAGTACAAGAATGAAACAAGGAGCGATACGGATCTCCCAACAATCAGCACCACCGCTAAGGGACAACTCCTCTTAAAGGGGAAGTTGCACCGCCGTCCGCCGACAGAATATGTCCAGGGCAGCCTTGCTTCCATGTCTTGCAGGGGTCTCCCCCATCAGCTGGACCAGCCAGAGAGGGAGCTGAGGCCACAAGAGCAGGTCAGAGGCTGGGAATCCTGCGGAGAGTCACTCACCTCCTGACTCCCCCAAAGCCTGTCCACCATCTACAAGGCACAAGTCAGGAGTGTGGTGGAATACTCCCCACTTGCCTGGATGAGTTGCAGCTCCCACAACACTCGAGAAGCTCGACACCGCCCAGGACAAAGCAGCCCCCGCTTGATCGGCACCACATCCACAAACATTCACTCCCTCCATCACCGACGCACAGTAGCAGCAGTGTGTGTACCACCTACAAGATGCACTGCAGGAATTCACCAAGGCTCCTTCGACAGCACCTTCCAAACCCACGACCACTACCATCTAGAAGGACAAGGGCAGCAGACACATGGGAACACCACCACCTGGAAGTTCCCCTCCAAGCCACTCACCATCCTGACTTGGAAATATATCGGCCGTTCCTTCACTGTCGCTGGGTCAAAATCCTGGAACACACTCCCTAACAGTGCCGTGGGTGTACCTACACCACACGGACAAAATCCTGGAACTCCCTCCCTAACAGCGCCGTGGGTGTACCTACACCACACAGACAAAATCCTGGAACTCCCTCCCTAACAGCGCCATGGGTGTACCTACACCACACGGGACAAAATCCTGGAACTCCCTCCCTAACAGCGCTGTGGGTGTACCTACACCACACGGACAAAATCCTGGAACTCCCTCCCTAACAGCACTGTGGGTGTACCTACACCATGGACAAAATCCTGGAACTTCCTCCCTAACAGTGCTGTGGGTGTACCTACACCATAGGGACAAAATCCTGGAACTCCCTCCCTAACAGCGCCATGGGTGTACCTTCACCACAGGGGACTGCAGCGGTTCAAGAAGGCAGCTCACCCCCACCTTCTCTATGGGCAATTAGAGTTGGGCAATAAATGCTGGGCCCAGCCAGGGATGCCTATGTCCCAGGAACAAATATGAAATAAAAATATATCCTATTCCGTTCTCCCTCTTGAGCAGAAGTTAGCGACACAGGTTAATAACGTCCAAACACAGAAGGAAAAATACGCTTGTGAGTTCTGTACTTGAAAATATATTAAACTTATTTCAATCTTTGGTCAGACCACACTCGGAGCACCGTGCACAGTTCCGGTCTCCGTATCCCTCGGTTAGACCACACTCGGAGCACCTTGCACAGTTCCGGTCTCCGTATCCCTCGGTTAGACCACACTCGGAGCACCGTGCACAGTTCCGGTCTCCGTATCCCTCGGTTAGACCACACTCGGAGCACCTTGCACAGTTCCGGTCTCCGTATCCCTCGGTTAGACCACACTTTGAATATGGATGTGCAGGGATTTTAAAAATAAGATTATGTTTTTTCATGGGACATGGGGATCCCTGGTTCATAACCATTTATTGCCCATCCCTAAATGCCCCTTGAGAAGGTGGCGCTGAGCTCCCTTCTTGAACCGCTGCAGTCCCTGTGGTGTAGGTACATCCACGGCGCTGTTAGGGAGGGAGTTCCAGGGTTTTGTCTGTGTGGTGTAGGTACACCCACAGCGCTGTTAGGGAGGGAGTTCCAGGATTTTGTCTGTGTGGTGTTGGTGCACCCATGGCGCTGTTAGGGAGGGAGTTCCAGGATTTTGTCCCATGTGGTGTAGGTACACCCACGGCGCTGTTAGGGAGGGAGTTACAGGATTTTGTCCCTGTGGTGTAGGTACATCCATGGCGCTGTTAGGGAGCGAGTTCCAGGATTTTGTCCGTGTGGTGTAGGTACACCCATGGCGCTGTTAGGGAGTTCCAGGATTTTGTCCGTGTGGTGTAGGTACACCCATAGTGCTGTTAGGGAGGGAGTTCCGGGATTTTGTCCGTGCGGTGTAGGTACACCCATAGTGCTGTTAGGGAGCGAGTTCCAGGATTTTGACCCAGTGACAGTGAAGGAACGGCCGATATATTTCCAAGTCAGGATGGTGAGTGGCTTGGAGGGGAACTTCCAGGTGGTGGTGTTCCCATGTGTCTGCTGCCCTTGTCCTTCTAGATGGTAGTGGTCGTGGGTTTGGAAGGTGCTGTCGAAGGAGCCTTGGTGAATTCCTGCAGTGCATCTTGTAGGTGGTACACACACTGCTGCTACTGTGCGTCGGTGGTGGAGGGAGTGAATGTTTGTGGATGGGGTGCCAATCAAGCGGGGCTGCTTTGTCCTGGACGGTGTCGAGCTTCTTGAGTGTTGTGGGAGCTGCACTCATCCAGGCAAGTGGGGAGTATTCCATCACACTCCTGACTTGTGCCTTGTAGATGGTGGACAGGCTTTGGGGTAGTCAGGAGGTGAGTGACTCTCCGCAGGATTCCCAGCCTCTGACCTGCTCTTGTAGCCACAGTATTTATCTGGCTGGTCCCAGTTCAGTTTCTGGTCAATGGTAACCCCCAGGATGTTGATAGTGGGGGATTCAGTGTTGGTAATGCCGTTGAACGTCAAGGGGGCGATGGTTGGATTCTCTCTTGTTGGAGATGGTCATTGCCTGGCACTTGTGTGGCGCGAATGTTACTCGCCACTGGTCAGCCCCGAGTCTGAATATTGTCCAGGTCTTGCTGCATTTGGACACGGGGCTGCTTCAGTATCTGAGGAGTCGTGAATGGTGCTGAACATTGTGCGATCATCAGCGAACATCCCCACTCCTGACCTGTGTAGTGTGAACGTTACTTGCCATACAAGTAACAGTGGTGCGATGAACAGGGGAGGGTAAGGGGTGGCTTGTGTGGAGCAGAAGAGCCAGAATGGAGCAGATGGCCTGAATGGTCTGTCTATTGACTGCAGATCACACAGTCAATGTGGTTCACCCTAATCTCTTGATCTTCTTAAACCCTCCACAGTCTAGGATCTGAGCTCTCCGAAGAAACATCTACAGCGACGGTGAGTGAGATAGAGAGAGGGAGAGAAAGAGAGAGAGACAGAGACAAAGAGAAAGAGAAACAGAAAGAGAGAGAGACAGAGAGAGAGAGAGACGGACAGACAGAGAGAGACAGAGAAAGACAGAGAGAGAAAGAGAGAGGGAGATACATAGAAAGAGAGGGAGAGAGGGATAGCGAGAGAGAGACAGAGAGAGAGGGAGACACAGAGTGAGAGAGAGAGAGAGAGAGAGAGAGAGAAAGGCAAACAAAGACAGAGAGAGAGACCGAAAGAGAGAGAGAGGCCAAGAGAGAGAGAGAGAGAGAGAGACAGACAGAGAGGGAGCAAGGGGGGTAAGACAGAGAGAGACAAAGATAGAGAGAGAGCAAGAGGGAGAGACAAAGAGAGGGGGAGGAAGGCAGAGAGAGGCGAAGATAGAGAGAGAGAGGGATAGACAAAGAGAGGGGGAGGAAGACAGAGAGAGACGAAGATAGAGAGAGAGAGAGAGAGACAAAGAGAGGGGAAGGAAGACAGAGAGAGACGAAGATAGAGAAAGAGAGAGAGAGAGAGGGGGAGGAAGACATAGAGAGACGAAGATAGAGAGAGGGAGAGACAAAGAGAGGGGGAGGAAGATAGAGAGAGACGAAGGTAGGGAGAGAGAG
>NW_027599669.1:15000-23199 GCF_964194155.1 Cetorhinus maximus
GGGAGCAGTTTAGAATTCAGCAAAAGTGGACAAAAAGATTGATCGGGAAGTGGAAAATGGAGCACGAGACTAAACTTGCAGGGAGCATAAAAACTGAGGGTAAAAGCTTCTATAAACACGTGAAGAGAAAAAGATTGGTGAAGACAAATGTAGGTCCCTTACCGTCAGAAACAGGGGGAAATTATAATGGGGAATAAAGAAATGGCAGAAGAATTGAACACCCATTTTGGTTCTGTCTTCACAAAAGAGGCGGTGACTAGTGGAGTTCCGCAGGGGTCAGTGTTGGGACTACAACTTTTCACTTTATACATTAATGATCTAGATGAAGGAACTGAGGGCATCCTGGCTAAGTTTGCAGATGATACAAAGATAGGTGGAGGGACAGGTAGTATTGAGGAGGCGGGGAGGCTGCAGAAGGATTTGGACAGGTTAGGAGAATGGGCAAAGAAGTGGCAGATGGAATACAACGTGGGCAAGTGTGAGGTCATGCACTTTGGTAGGAAGAATAGAGGCATAGACTATTTTCTAAATGGGGAGAGAATTCAGAAATCTGGAGTGCAAAGGGACTTGGGAGTCCTAGTCCAGGATTCTCTTAAGGTTAACTTGCAGGGGGAGTCGGTAGTTAGGAAGGCAAATGCAATGTTGGCATTTATTTCAAGAGGACTAGAATATAAAAGCAGGGATGTGCTGCTGAGGCTTTATAAGGCTCTGGTCAGACCACATTTAGAATATTGTGAGCAATTTTGGGCCCCACATCTCAGGAAAGATGTGCTGGCCCTGGAGAGGGTCCAGAGGAGGTTCACGAGAACGATCCCAGGGATGAAAGGCTTAACGTATGAGGAACGTTTGAGGACTCTGGGTCTATACTCGATGGAGTTTAGAAGGATGAGGGGGGATCTGATTGAAACTTACAGAATACTGAAAGGCCTGGATAGAGTGGACGTGGGGAAGATGTTTCCATTAGTAGGAGAGACTAGGACCCGAGGGCACAGCCTCAGAGTAAAGGGAAGACCTTTTAGAACAGAGATGAGGAGAAACTTCTTTAGCCAGAGAGTGGGTGAATCTATGGAATTCATTGCCACAGAAGGCTGTGGAGGCCAGGTCATTGAGTGTATTTAAGACCGAGGATAGATAGGTTCTTGATGGGTAAGGGGGTCAAAGGTTACGGGGAGAGAAGGTGGGAGAATGGGGTTGAGAAACTTATCAGCCATGATTGAATGGCGGAGCAGACTCGATGGGCCGAATGGCCTAATTTCTGCTCCTATATCTTATGGTCTTATGGACACAAATAATTACCCAGAAATGTTAGGGAGGAGTTGAAGGAAATCACTATTAGTCAAAAGAAAAAATGGTGCTGGAGAAATTAATGGGGTTGAAGGCTGAAAATTCCCCCAGGGCCAGATAATCCACATCCCAGAGCGCTAAAGGAAGTGGCCCTGGAAATATTGGACGCGTTGGTGGTCATCTCCCAAAATTCTATAGACTGGAGAAGTTCCTACAGATTGTGGAGGGTGGCAAATGTCACCCCACTGTTTAAAAAAAAGGTGGGAGAGAAAATACAGAGAATTACAGGCCAAGTAGCCTAACATCAGTAGTGGGGGAAAACACTAGAGCCTATTATAAAAGACGTGGTAACAGAACACTTGGAAAGCGTTAATGGGATTAGACAAAGTCAGCGTGGGCTTATGAAAGGGAAACCAGGCTTAATGGGAATATACTAAGAGGGGTAGATGAAGTGAGAGATCTTGGCGTACAAGTACACAGGTCCCTGAAGGCAGCAGTTCAAGTAGACAAGGTTGTAAAGAAGGCATATGGAATGCCCTCCTTCATTGGCAGAGGCATAGAATATAAAAGTAAGGGTATAATGTCGGAACGGTATAAAACGCTGGTGAGGCCACAACTGGAGTATGGTGTGCAGTTCTGGTCACCACATTACAGGAAGGACGGAATAGCTCTGGACAGAGTGCAGAGGAGGTTTACAAGAATATGGCCAGGGTTAGAAAAGTGTAGCTACGAGGAGAGATTGGATAGGTCGGGGTTATTCTCCTTCGGACAAAGTAGGCTGAGAGGTGACTCGATTGAGGTGGACAAAATGATGAGGGGAATAGATAGAGTGGACAGGATAAAATTGTTTCCCTTGATGGAGAATTCTAGAACCAGGGGACATAGATTCAAGATAAGTGGCAGAAGGTGTAGGGGGGGGACATGAGGAAGAACTTTTTTACGCAGAGGGTGGTGGGTGTCTGGAATTCACTGCCCAAGTTGGTGGTAGAGGCAGAAACTCTAAACTCTTTTAAAAAGTACCTGGATCTGCACCTTAAGCTGCAGGACTATGGGCCAGGTGCAGGGAGGTGGGGATAAGAAAGGGCACCTGGTTGTCCTCGGGCTGGCAGGGACAAGATGGGCCGAATGGCCTCCTCCTGTGCTGTCATTTTTCTATGGTTCTTAACTAATCCACTGGAGTTTTTTTTGAGGGGGTAACTAGTAGAATAGATAAGGGGGGACCAGTGGATGTGGTGTATTTGGGTTTCAGGAAGGCTTTTGATAAGGTTCCACATAAGAGGCTAGCTTGAAAAATTAAAAGCACATGGGATCGGGGGTCATATACCGGCACGGATTGAGAATTGGTTGACAGACCGGAAACAGAGAGTGGGAATAAATGGGTCTGATTTCCAGGTGGCAGGCGGTGACTAGTGGTGTACCGCAGGGGGCCAGCTATTCATGATTCACATCAATAACTTGGATGAGGGAACCAAATGCAATATTTCCAGGTCTACCGGCGACACAAATCTGGGTGGGGTTGCGAGTTGTGAGGAGGATGCAAGGAGGGTCCAGGGCGATTTGGACAAGTTGTAGAGTGAGTGGGCAAACACATGGCAGGCGCAGTTTAACGTGGATAACTGTGAAGCTATCCGCTTCGGTGTGAAGAACAGAAAGGCACAGTGTTACTTACATGGTGAGATGTTGGGAAATGTGGGTGTACAAAAGGGGTCTGGGCGTCCTCGTACACCAGTCAATGAAAGCAGAGAGGCAGATGCAGCCAGCAATTAGGAAGGCAAATGCTGTGTTGGCTTTCGTTGCAAGAGGAGTTGAGTTCGGAAGCAGGGATGTCTTACTGCAGTTATACACGGCCTCGGTGAGACCACAGCTGGAGTATCGTGTGCAGCTTTGGTCTCCCTACCTAAGAAAGGGTATACTTGCCAAGGAGGGAGTGCAGCAAAGGCTGATACCGACTGTTGTATGAGGAGAGATTGGTTCAACTGGACCTGTATTCACTGGAGTTTAGAAGAATGATGGGGGAGGGGGGTGGATCTAAGGGCTGGACTGACTAGATGCAGGGAGGGTGTTCCTTGGGGAGTCTAGAACCAGGGGCCACAGTCTCAGGAAACAGGGCAGGCCATTTAGGACTGAGATGAGGACACATTTCTTCACTCAGAGGGTGGTCGACCTGTGGGATTCTCTACCACAGGAGAGGCTGTGGAGGCCGGGCCACGGAGCGTATTCAAGAAAGAAATTGATCATTTTTTTGGATATTATGGGGCATCGAGGGGTATGGAGAGAAAGTGGGAGTACGTTGTTGAGTTGGAGGATCAGCCATGATCATATTGAATGGCGGAGCAGGCTCGAAGGGCCGAATGGCCTCCTCCTGCTCCTAGTTTCGATGTTTCTATACGAGAGGGATGGTGTGATATAAGAGGGATGGTGCGATACGAGAGGGATGGATTGATATGAGAGATGGAGTGATATGAGAAATGGAGTGATATGAGGGATGGAGTGATATGAGGGATGGAGTGATATGAGGGATGGAGTGATATGAGGGATGGAGTGATATAAGAGGGATGGTGTGATAGGGGAGCGATGGCCTGATACGGGAGGTATGATGCGATACGAGAGCGGTGGTGTGATATAAGAGGGATGGAGTGATATGAGGGATGGAGTGATATGAGGGATGGAGTGATATGAGGGATGGAGTGGTATGAGGGATGGAGTGGTATGAGGGATGGAGTGATATGAGGGGTGGAGTGGTATGAGGGATGGAGTGATATGAGGGGTGGAGTGATATGAGGGGTGGAGTGATATGAGGGGTGGAGTGATATGAGGGGTGGAGTGATATGAGGGGTGGAGTGATATGAGGGGTGGAGTGATATGAGGGGTGGAGTGATATTAGACGGGTGGAGTGATATAAGAGGGATGGTGCAATATGGGAGCGAAGGCCTGATATGGGAGGGATGGTGTGATACGGGAGGGATGGGGGATACGGGGGATGTGAGATACGGGAGGGACGGGGGATACGAGACTGAAGGTGTGATATGGGAGGGATGGTGCAATACAGGAGGGATGGGGGGATGGCGCGAAACGGGAGGGACGGGGGATACGGGAGGGACGGGGGGATACGGGAGGGACGGGGGGATACGGGAGGGACGGGGGATACGGGAGGGTTGGTGCGATAGGGGAGGGATGTGGGATACGGGAGGGACGGTGGGATACGGGAGGGACGGTGGGATACGGGAGGGATGGTGTGAGACGGGAGGGATGATGTGATACACGAGGGTTGGGGGATATAGGAGGGATACGGGAGGGACGGTGGGATACGGGAGGGATGGTGGGATACGGGAGGGACGGTGAGACGGGAGGGATGATGTTACACGAGGGTTGGGGGATATAGGAGGGATACGGGAGGGATGGTGCATTACGAGAGGGTGGAGTGATACGGAAGGGATGTGGGATATGGGAGGGGCGGTGCGTTATGGGAGGAATGGTGTGATACGGCAGGGATGTGGGATATGGGAGGAATGGGGGATACGGGAGGGATGGTGCGTTACAAGAGGGATGGAGCGATGCGTAGATACAGGAGGGATGGGGTATATAGGAGGGATACGGGAGAGACGGTGCGATATGTAAGGGGTCAGGTGGAATGGGGGAGGGAGTGCGTGCGATGGGGGGCGTGGATATGACACCTCCTCCACTCTGGGGCGTTCAGGAAGCGCGGGGGCCATTCTCCCACGCTCCGGGATCCCGGTCACTTCCTCCCGGAGCCCTGACGCCCACGGCCGGCTCTTTGTCTTCCAGGCGTGCTGTGGTTCGCCATCGCCGCCGAGACCCTCTTCATCGCCCTCCTGAGCCTCGGCTTCCTCCTCATGTGCCTGGAACTCCTCTACTCGAGGAGCGTGGTGGACAGGCTGAAGATCAACTCCTTCGCCGCCGTCTTCACCGTCCTGTCCGGTGAGTGCCATCCCTCGCATTGGGGAGGGGGGCGGGGAGAGAGGGGGAAGGGGAGGTGCTGGGCGCCAGAGGAGAACGATCAGGGACGAGGGATTGGTGGGATGGGCCAGTAAATTATGGCCTAATTGCCCCTTTAAAGGGCGGTGGTTTCCACCATGTAAAAATATGCGGGGTGCATTTCGGGGGGGGGCACTTAAGAATCAATAGGCACAGACCGGCGGGTGGGTTGAGGAGGCACCGCATATGCGCCAGAACAGGCGGGGAAAAGCAGACTTCCCTCCCCCTGCGAACAAGGCGGGCGTCAACTGCGCCGCGCACATCTCACGATTTTTGCGGTCGAGACTTAATTGTTGCTGGAGAGGCGCGCCGCCAAAGAGTCTCGCCGCCCCCCAGCGCGCACCTGGGCCAACGCGAAAGTGCCAAATTTCAATGGGTGGCCGCGATTTAGGACCCCGGGAGAAGAGGGATGCTGATTGGCCGGCCGGTCGACCACACGGCACTTGCTGAACGGTCCTGACTGCGCTAATAGCGACACGAACAGCCGATTTATTTATCAATCAATCAGTCGAGCTCACAGTGCGGCTCATTTACACGTGCTAGAAGCAACATAAATTCTTACAGAGAGGCACGTCCTCCGCAAACAAAAGGAATCTGTTCGAAACTTGTGCTTTATTCTGAATTATCGGGGAACTTGGGGAAGCGACAGTTCCCCGTTTCTCTCTCCCTCGATCCATCAGAGTCCTCTTGCCAACCAAACAGCACCGTATTCTGGCGTGGGTTAAATTATCACGACTGTTTGCAATTTGGCTTTCTTGCATGTCTCTTTTGTGAACTGACATTCCTGGATTTCTCTTCCGGCTCCGCTAGGGCTCCTTGGAATGGTGGGACACATGATGTACACAACGGTGTTCCACGTTACAGTCAACTTGGGACCAAAGGATTGGAAACCACAGACCTGGGACTATGGGTGGTCGTTCCAGTAAGTATAACCCCCTCGGCACGGTCCCCATCAAACACTCCCAGGACAGGTACAGCACGGGGTTAGATACAGAGTAAAGCTCCCTCTGCATTGTCCCCATCAAACACTCCCAGGACAGATACAGCACGGGGTTAGATACAGAGTAAAGCTCCCTCTACACCGTCCCCATGAAACACTCCCAGGACAGGTACAGCACGGGATTAGATACAGAGTAAAGCTCCCTCTACACTGTCCCCATCAAACACTCCCAGGACAGATACAGCACAGGGTTAGATACAGAGTAAAGCTCCCTCTACACTGTCCCCATCAAACACTCCCAGGACAGGTACAGCACGGGGTTAGATACAGAGTAAAGCTCCCTCTGCATTGTCCCCATCAAACACTCCCAGGACAGATACAGCACGGGGTTAGATACAGAGTAAAGCTCCCTCTACACCGTCCCCATGAAACACTCCCAGGACAGGTACAGCACGGGATTAGATACAGAGTAAAGCTCCCTCTACACTGTCCCCATCAAACACTCCCAGGACAGATACAGCACAGGGTTAGATACAGAGTAAAGCTCCCTCTACACTGTCCCCATCAAACACTCCCAGGACAGGTACAGCACGGGGTTAGATACAGAGTAAAGCTCCCTCTACACTGTCCCCATCAAACACTCCCAGGATAGGTACAGCACGGGGTTAGATACAGAGTAAAGCTCCCTCTACACCGTCCCCATCAAACACTCCCAGGATAGGTACAGCACGGGGTTAGATACAGAGTAAAGCTCCCTCTACACTGTCCCCATCAAACACTCCCAGGACAGGTACAGCATGGGGTTAGATACAGAGTAAAGCTCCCTCTACACTGTCCCCATCAAACACTCCCAGGACAGGTACAGCAGAGGGTTAGATACAGAGTAAAGCTCCCTCTACACCGTCCCCATCAAACACTCCCAGGACAGGTACAGCACGGGGTTAGATACAGAGTAAAGCTCCCTCTACACCGTCCCCATCAAACACTCCCAGGACAGGTACAGCACGGGGTTAGATACAGAGTAAATCTCCCTCTACACCGTCCCCATCAAACACTCCCAGGACAGGCACAGCACAGGGTTAGAGACAGAGTAAAGCTCTCTCTACACCGTCCCCATCAAACACTCCCAGGACAGGCACAGCACGGGGTTAGATACAGAGTAAAGCTCCCTCTACACTGTCTCCATCAAACACTCCCAGGACAGGTACAGCACGGGGTTAGATACAGAGTAAAGCTCCCTCTACACCGTCCCCATCAAACACTCCCAGGACAGGTACAGCACGGGGTTATATACAGAGTAAAGCTCCCTCTACACTGTCCCCATCAAACACTCCCAGGACAGGTACAGCACGGGGTTAGATACAGAGTAAAGCTCCCTCTACACCGTCCCCATCAAACACTCCCAGGACAGGGACAGCACGGGGTTAGATACAGAGTAAGGCTCGGTCTCCAGTGAAGGTCACTGTCCTCTCCGTGACTGCTGCGTAGCTGTGCGATTCTGTTCACAAACGAGGATTACAAGGTTTGGTAAATTGGATGCAGGAGCTTAACGCTGGAAGTGAAACGTGGACTCTCAGCATTAATGATGGGAAGCAAAGAGCACATGAGGCCATGGAATTCAGGCATCTCTCACTGGTTTGTCTCCCATCTCCCCACAATTATCTCATTGGGTGGAGCCCTGAGGGGCCATGGAGGGATTTGAACAGGAGGATGAGAATTGTAGGGGCTGGAGGAGGTTACAGAGATAGGGAGGGAGCGGGTGAGGGAGGGACTTGAACAGGAGGATGAGAATTGTAGGGGCTGGAGGAGGTGACAGAGATAGGGAGGGAGGGGGTGAGGGAGGGGGTGAGGGAGTGAGGGGGGAGGGAGGGAGGGAGGGGTGATGGAGGGAGGGGATGAGGGAGGGAGGGGGTGAGGGAGGGAGGGAGGGATGGGGTGAGGGAGGGAGGGGGTGAGGGAGGGAGGGGGTGAGGGAGGGA
>NW_027599670.1:0-23163 GCF_964194155.1 Cetorhinus maximus
CTTTGGCTCTCCTTCTGCCCCCTTCTCTTTGTCTCCTTTCTGCCCCCTTCTCTCTGGCTCTCTTTCTGCCCCCTTCTCTCTGGCTCTCTTTCTGCCCCCTTCTCTCTTGCTGTCTTTCTACCCCTTCTCTCTGGCTCTCTTTCTTCCCCCTTCTCTCTGGCTCTCTTTCTGCCCCCTTCTCTCTGCCTCTCTTCCGCTTCTCTGTCTCTGTCTACCCCTGTTCTCCAGCTCCCTTTTCCCCCTGTCTCTTGCTCTTTTTCTGCCCCTTCTCTCTGGCTCTCGTTGTGCCCCCTTCTCTCTGGATCTCTTTCTGCCCCCTTCTCTCTGTCTCTTTCTGCCCCCTTCTCTCTGTCTCTCTTTCCGCCCCTTGTCTCTGGCTCTCTTTTTCCCCTTCTCACTGGCTCTCTTTCTCCCTCCTCCTCTCTGGTTCTCTTTCTGCCCCCTCCTCTCTGGCTCTCTTTCTGCCCCCTTCTCTCTGGCTCTCTTTCTGCCCCCTCCTCTCTGGCTCTCTTTCTGCCCCCTTCTCTCTGGCTCTCTTTCTACCCCGTTCTCTCTCTCTCTCTCTCTTTCTGCCCCCTTCTCTCTGGCTGTCTTTCTACCCTCTTCTCTCTGGCTCTCTTTCTGCCCCCTTCTCTCTGGTTCTCTTTCTGCCCCCTTCTCTCAGGCTTTTTCTACCCTCTTCTCTCTGGCTCCTTTTTCCCCCTTCTCTCTGTCTCTTTCTGCCCCCTTCTCTCTCGCTCTCTTTCTGCCCCTTCTCTCTGGCTCTCTTTCTGCCCCGTCTCTCTGGCTCTCTTTCTGCCCCCTTTTCTCTGGCTCTCTTTCTGCCCCCTTCTCTCTGGCTCTCTTTCTGCCCCCTTCTCTCTGGCTCTCTTTCTGCCCCCTTCTCTCTGGCTCTCTTTCTGCCCCCTTCTCTCTGGCTCTCTTTCTGCCCCCTTCTCTCTGGCTCTCTTTCTGCGCCCTTCTCTCTGGCTCTCTTTCTGTCCCCTTCTCTTTTGCTCTCTTTCTGCCCCCTTCTCTCTGGCTGTTTTTCTGCCCCCTTCTCTCTTGCTCTCTTTCTGCCCCCTTCTCTCTGGCTCTCTTTCTGCCCCCTTCTCTCTGGATCTCTTCCACTTCTCTGTCTCTGTCTACCCCTGCTCTCCAGCTCCCTTTTTCCCCTCTCTCTTCCTCTCTCTCTGCCCCCTTCTCTCTGGGTCTCTTTCCGCCCCCCGTTCTCTGGCTCTCTTTCCACCCCCTTCTCTCTTGCTCTCTTTCTGCCCCCTTCTCTCTGGCTCTCTTTCTGCCCCCTTCTCTCTGGCTCTCTTTCTGCCCCTTCTCTTGGTGGTTCTCTTTCTATCCCCTCCTCTCTGGCTCTCTTTCTGCCCCCTTCTCTCTTGCTCTCTTTCTGCCCCCTTCTCTTTGGCTCTCTTTCTGCCCCCTTCTCTCTGGCTCTCTTTCTGCCCCCTTCTCTCTGGCTCTCTTTCTACCCCCTTCTCTCTGGCTCTCTTTCTGCCCCCTTCTCTTTGGCTCTCTTTCTGCCCCCTTCTCTCTGGCTCTTTCTTCCCCCTTCTTTCTTGCTCTCCTTCTGCCCCCTTCTTTCTGGCTCTCTTTCTGCCCCCTTCTCTCTGGCTCTCTTTCTGCCCCATTCTCCTTGACTCTCTTTCTACCCTCTTCTCTTTGGCTCTTTCTTCCCCCTTCTCTCTCTCTCTTTCTGCCCCTTCTCTCTCGCTCTCTTTCTGCCCCTTCTCTCTGGCTCTCTTTCTGCCCCTTCTCTCTGGCTCTCTTTCTGCCCCTTCTCTCTGGCTCTCTTTCTACCCCCTTCTCTCTGTCTCTCTTTCTGCTCCTTCTCTCTGGCTCTCGTTCTGCCCCCTTCTCTCTGGCACTCATTCCTCCCCCCGTTCTCTGGCTCTCTTTTCGCCCCCTTCTCTCTGGCTCTCTTTCTGCCCCCTTCTCTCTGGCTCTCTTTCGGCCCCCTTCTCTCTGGCTCTCTTTCTGCCCCCTTCTCTCTGGCTTTCTTTCTCCCCCCTTCTATCTGACTCTTTCTGCCCCTTCTCTCTGGCTGTCTTTCTGCCCCCTTCTCTCTGTCTCTTTCTGCCCCCTTCTCTCTGTCTCTTTCTGCCCCCTTCTCTCTGTCTCTTTCTGCCCCCTTCTCTCTGTCTCTCTTTCCGCCCCTTCTCTCTGGCTCTCTTTCCGCCCCTTCTCACTGGCTCTCTTTCTCCCCCCTTCTCTCTGGCTCTCTTTCTGCCCATTTCTCTCTTGCTCTCTTTCTGCCCCCTCCTCTCGCTTTCAGAACCCGCTCCCTGGCCCTCTTTCTGTCCCCTCCTCTCTGGCTCTCTTTCTGCCCTCTTCTCTCTGGCTCTTTCTTTCCCCCTTCTCTCTGGCTCTCTTTCTACACCCTTCTGTCTGGCTTTCTTTCTGCCCCCTTCTCTCTGGCTCTCTTTCTGCCCCCTTCTTTTTTGCTCTCTTTCTGCCCCCTTCTCTCTGCCTCTCTTTCTGCCCCCTTGTCTCTGGCTCTCTTTCTACCCCCTTCTCTCTGGCTCTCTTTCTGCCCCCTTCTCTCTGGTTCTCTTCCGCTTCTCTGTCTCTGTCTACCCCTGCTCTCCAGCTCCCTTTACCCCCTCTCTCTTGCTCTCTTTCTGCCCCTTCTCTCTGGCTCTCTTTCTATCCCCTTCTCTCAGGCTCTCTTTCTGCCCCCTTCTCTCTACTCTCTTTCTGCCCCCTTCTCTCTGGGTCTCTATCCGCCCCCCGTTCTCTGGCTCTCTTTCCACCCCCTTCTCTCTTGCTCTCTTTCTGCCCCCTTCTCTCTATCTCTCTTTCTGCCCCCTTCTCTCTGGCTCTCTTTCTGCCCCCTTCTCTCTGGCTCTCTATCTACCCCCTTCTCTCTGGCCCTCTTTCTGCCCCCTTCTCTCTGTCTCTTTCTGCCCCCTTCTCTCTGGCTCTCTTTCTGCCCTCTTCTCATTGCCTCTCTTTCTGCCCCCTTCTCTCTGGCTCTTTCTTCCCCCTTCTCTCTGTCTCTCTTTCTGCCCCCTTCTCATTGTCTATCTTTCTGCCTCCTTCTCTCTGGCTCTTTCTTCCCCCTTCTCTCTGACTCTCTTTCTGCCCCCTTCTCTCTGACTCTCTGTCTCCCTGCTTCTCTCTGGCTCTCTTTCTGCCCCCTTCTCTCTGGCTCTCTTTCTGCCCCCTTCTCTCTGGCTCCCTTTCTGCCCCTTCTCTCTGGCTCTCTTTCTGCCCCTTCTCTCTGGCTCTCTTTCTACTCCCTTCTCTCTGGCTCTATATCTGCCCCCTTCTCTCTGGCTCTCGTTGTGCCCCCTTCTCTCTGGATATCTTTCTGCCCCCTTCTCTCTGTCTCTTTCTGCCCCCTTCTCTCTGGCTCTCTTTCCACCCCTTCTCACTGGCTCTCTTTCTCCCTCCTCTTCTCTGGCTCTCTTTCTGCCCCCTTCTCTCTGGCTCTCTTTCTGCCCCTTCTCTTTGGTTCTCTTTCTGCCCCCTCCTCTCTGGCTCTCTTTCTGCCCCCTTCTCTCTGGTTCTCTTTCTGCCCCCTTCTCTCTGGTTCTCTTTCTGCCCCCTTCTCTCTGGCTTTCTTTCTACCCCCTTCTCTCTGGCTGTCATTCTGCCCCCTTCACTCTGGCTCTCTTTCTGCCCCCTCCTCTCTGGCTCTCTTTCTGCCCCCTCCTCTCTGTCTCTCTTTCTGCCCCCTCCTCTCTGTCTCTCTTTCTGCCCCCTTCTCTCTGGCTCTCTTCCTACCCCCTTCTCTCTGGCCCTCTTTCTGCCCCCTTCTCTCTGTCTCTTTCTGCCCCCTTCTCTCTGGCTCTCTTTCTGCCCCCTTCTCTTTGCCTCTCTTTCTGCGCCATTCTCTCTGACTCTCTTTCTATCCTCTTCTCTTTGGCTCTTTCTTCCCCCTTCTCTCTCTCTCTTTCTGCCCCCTTCTTTCTGGCTCTCTTTCTGACCCTTCTTTCTGGCTCTCTTTCTGCCCCTTCTCTCTTGCTCTCTTTCTGCCCCTTCGCTCTGTCTCTCTTTCTGCCCCTTCTCTCTTGTTCTCTTTCTGCCCCTTCTCTCTGGCTCTCTTTAAGCCCCTTCTCTCTGTCTCTCTTTCTACCCCCTTCTCTCTGCCTCTCTTTCTGCTCCTTCTCTCTTGCTCTCGTTCTGCCCCCTTCTCTCTGGCTCTCTTTCCTCCCCCCGTTCTCTGGCTCTCTTTCCGCCCCGTTCTCTCTTGCTCTCTTTGTGCCCCCTTCTCTCTGGCTCTCTTTCGGCCCCCTTCTCTCTGGCTCTCTTTCTGCCCCCTTCTTTCTGGCTCTCTTTCTGCCCCCTTCTCTCTGGCTCTCTTTCTGCCCCTTCTCTCTGGCTCTCTTTCTGCCCCCTTCTCTCTTTCTCTCTTTCTGCCCCCCTCTCTCTGGCTCTCTTTCTGCCCCCTTCTCTCTGGCTCTCTTTCTGCCCCCTTCTCTCTGACTCTCTTTCTGCCCCCTTCTCTCTGGGTCTCTTTCCGCCCCCCGTTCTCTGGCTCTCTTTCCACCCCCTTCTCTCTTGCTCTCTTTCTGCCCCCTTCTCTCTGGCTCTCTTTCTGCCCCCTTCTCTCTGGCTCTCTTTCTGCCCCTTCTCTTTGGTTCTCTTTCTATCCCCTCCTCTCTGGCTCTCTTTCTGCCCCCTTCTCTCTTGCACTCTTTCTGCCCCCTTCTCTCTGGCTCTCTTTCTGCCCCCTTCTCTCTGGCTCTCTTTCTGCCCCCTTCTCTCTGGCTCTCTTTCTACCCCCTTCTCTTTGGCTCTCTTTCTGCCCCCTTCTCTTTGGCTCTCTTTCTGCCCCCTTCTCTCTGGCTCTTTCTTCCCCCTTCTTTCTTGCTCTCCTTCTGCCCCCTTCTTTCTGGCTCTCTTTCTGCCCCCTTCTCTCTGGCTCTCTTTCTGCCCCATTCTCCTTGACTCTCTTTCTACCCTCTTCTCTTTGGCTCTTTCTTCCCCCTTCTCTCTCTCTCTTTCTGCCCCTTCTCTCTTGCTCTCTTTCTGCCCCTTCTCTCTGGCTCTCTTTCTGCCCCTTCTCTTGGCTCTCTTTCTGCCCCTTCTCTCTGGCTCTCTTTCTACCCCCTTCTCTCTGTCTCTCTTTCTGCTCCTTCTCTCTGGCTCTCGTTCTGCCCCCTTCTCTCTGGCACTCATTCCTCCCCCCGTTCTCTGGCTCTCTTTTCGCCTCCTTCTCTCTTGCTCTCTTTCTGCCCCCTTCTCTCTGGCTCTCTTTCGGCCCCCTTCTCTCTGGCTCTCTTTCTGCCCCCTTCTCTCTGGCTTTCTTTCTCCCCCCTTCTATCTGACTCTTTCTGCCCCTTCTCTCTGGCTCTCTTTCTGCCCCCTTCTCTCTGTCTCTTTCTGCCCCCTTCTCTCTGTCTCTCTTTCCGCCCCTCCTCTCTGGCTCTCTTTCTGCCCTCTTCTCTCTGGCTCTTTCTTCCCCCTTCACTCTGGCTCTCTTTCTGCCCCATTCTCTCTGTCTCTCTTTCTACCCCCTTCTGTCTGGCTTTCTTTCTGCCCCCTTCTCTCTGGCTCTCTTTCTGCCCCCTTCTCTCTGGCTCTCTTTCTGCCCCCTTCTCTCTGGCTCTCTTTCTGCCCCCTTCTCTTTTGCTCTCTTTCTGCCCCCTTCTCTCTGCCTCTCTTTCTGCCCCCTTCTCTCTGGCTCTCTTTCTGCCCCCTTCTCTCTGGCTCTCTTTCTGCCCCCTTCTCTCTGGTTCTCTTCCGCTTCTCTGTCTCTGTCTACCCCTGCTCTCCAGCTCCCTTTACCCCCTCTCTCTTGCTCTCTTTCTGCCCCTTCTCTCTGTCTCTCTTTCTATCCCCTTCTCTCAGGCTCTCTTTCTACCCCCTTCTCTCTACTCTCTTTCTGCCCCCTTCTCTCTGGGTCTCTTTCCGCCCCCCGTTCTCTGGCTCTCTTTCCACCCCCTTCTCTCTTGCTCTCTTTCTGCCCCCTTCTCTCTGGTTCTCTTTCTGCCCCCTTCTCTCTGGCTCTCTTTCTGCCCCCTTCTCTCTGGCTCTTTTTTGCCCCCTTCTCTCTGGCTCTCTTTCTGCCCCCTTCTCTCTGACTCTTTCTGCCCTCTTCTCTCTGACTCTTTCTGCCCCCTTCTCTGTTGCTTTTTCCGCCCCCTTCTGTCTGGCTCTCTTTCTGCCCCCTTCTCTCTGGCTCTCTATCTACCCCCTTCTCTCTGGCCCTCTTTCTGCCCCCTTCTCTCTGTCTCTTTCTGCCCCCTTCTCTCTGGCTCTCTTTCTGCCCTCTTCTCATTGCCTCTCTTTCAGCCCCCTTCTCTCTGGCTCTTTCTTCCCCCTTCTCTCTGCCTCTCTTTCTGCCCCCTTCTCATTGTCTATCTTTCTGCCTCCTTCTCTCTGGCTCTTTCTTCCCCCTTCTCTCTGACTCTCTTTCTGCCCCCTTCTCTCTGACTCTCTATCTACCCCCTTCTCTCTGGCTCTCTTTCTGCCCCTTCTCTCTGGCTCTCTTTCTGCCCCCTTCTCTCTGGCTCCCTTTCTGCCCCTTCTCTCTGGCTCTCTTTCTGCCCCCTTCTCTCTGGCTCTCTTTCTGCCCCATTCTCTCTGACTCTCTATCTACCCCCTTCTCTCTGGCTCTCTTTCTGCCCCTTCTCTCTGGCTCTCTTTCTGCCCCCTTCTCTCTGGCTCTCTTTCTGCCCCCTTCTCTCTGGCTCTCTTTCTGCCCCTTCTCTCTGGCTCTCTTTCTGCCCCTTCTCTCTGGCTCTATTTCTGCCCCCTTCTCTCTGGCTCTCTTTCTGCCCCCTTCTTCTTGGCTCTCTTTCAGCTCCTTCTCTCTGGCTCTCTTTCTACCCCCTTCTCTCTGGCTCTCTTTCTGCCCCCTTCTCTCTGGCTCTCTTTCAGCTCCTTCTCTCTGGCTCTCTTCCTACCCCCTTCTCTCTGGCTCTCTGTCTGCCGCCTTCTCTCTGGCTTTATTTCTGCCGCCTTGTCTCTGGCTCTCTTTCTGCCCCCTTCTCTCTGGCTCTCTATCTACCCCCTTCTCTCTGGCTCTCTATCTACCCCCTTCTCTCTGGCTCTCTATCTACCCCCTTCTCTCTGGCTCTCTTTCCGCCCCTTCTCTCTTGCTTTCTTTCTGCCCCCTTCTCTCTGACTCTCTTTCTGCCCCCTTCTCTTTTGCTCTCTTTCTGCCCCTTTCTCTCTGGCTCTCTTTCTGCCCCCTTCTCTCTGGCTCTCTTTTTGCCCCCTTCTCTCTGGCTCTCTTTCTGCCCCCTTCTCTCTGGCTCTCTTTCTGCCCCCTTCTCTCTGGCTCTCTTTCTGCCCCCTTCTCTCTGGCTCTCTTTCTTCCCCCTTCTCTCTGGCTCTCTTTCTGCCCCCTTCCCTCTGGCTCTTTCTTCCCCCTTCTTTCTTGCTCTCCTTCTGCCCTCTTCTTTCTGGCTCTTTCTGCCCCCTTCTCTCTGGCTCTCTTTCTGCCCCATTCTCCTTGACTCTCTTTCTACCCTCTTCTCTTTGGCTCTTTCTTCCCCCTTCTCTCTCTCTCTTTCTGCCCCTTCTCTCTTGCTCTCTTTCTGCCCCTTCTCTCTGGCTCTCTTTCTGCCCCTTCTCTTGGCTCTCTTTCTGCCCCTTCTCTCTGGCTCTCTTTCTACCCCCTTCTCTCTGTCTCTCTTTCTGCTTTTTTCTCTCTGGCTCTCGTTCTGCCCCCTTCTCTCTGGCACTCATTCCTCCCCCCGTTCTCTGGCTCTCTTTTCGCCCCCTTCTCTTTTGCTCTCTTTCTGCCCCCTTCTCTCTGGCTCTCTTTCGGCCCCCTTCTCTCTGGCTCTCTTTCTGCCCCCTTCTCTCTGGCTTTCTTTCTCCCCCCTTCTATCTGACTCTTTCTGCCCCCTTCTCTCTGTCTCTCTTTCCGCCCCTTCTCTCTGGCTCTCTTTCCGCCCCTTCTCACTGGCTCTCTTTCTCCCCCCTTCTCTCTGTCTCTCTTTCTGCCCATTTCTCTCTTGCTCTCTTTCTGCCCCCTCCTCTCGCTTTCAGAACCCGCTCCCTGGCCCTCTTTCTGTCCCCTCCTTTCTGGCTCTCTTTCTGCCCTCTTCTCTCTGGCTCTTTCTTCCCCCTTCTCTCTGGCTCTCTTTCTGCCCCATTCTCTCTGTCTCTCTTTCTACCCCCTTCTGTCTGGCTTTCTTTCTGCCCCCTTCTCTCTGGCTCTCTTTCTGCCCCCTTCTCTCTGACTCTCTATCTACCCCCTTCTCTCTGGCTCTCTTTCTGCCCCTTCTCTCTTGCTCTCTTTCTGCCCCCTTCTCTCTGGCTCCCTTTCTGCCCCTTTTCTCTGGCTCTCTTTCTGCCCCCTTCTCTCTGGCTCTCTTTCTGCCCCCTTCTCTCTGACTCTCTATCTACCCCCTTCTCTCTGACTCTCTTTCTGCCCCTTCTCTCTGGCTCTCTTTCTGCCCCCTTCTCTCTGGCTCTCTTTCTGCCCCCTTCTCTCTGGCTCTCTTTCTGCCCCCTTCTCTCTGGCTCTCTTTCTGCCCCTTCTCTCTGGCTCTCTTTCTGCCCCCTTCTCTCTGGCTCTCTTTCAGCTCCTTCTCTCTGGCTCTCTTTCTGCCCTCTTCTCTCTGGCTCTTTCTTCCCCCTTCTCTCTGGCTCTCTTTCTGCCCCATTCTCTCTGTCTCTCTTTCTACCCCCTTCTGTCTGGCTTTCTTTCTGCCCCCTTCTCTCTGGCTCTCTTTCTGCCCCCTTCTCTCTGGCTCTCTTTCTGCCCCCTTCTCTCTGGTTCTCTTCCGCTTCTCTGTCTCTGTCTACCCCTGCTCTCCAGCTCCCTTTACCCCCTCTCTCTTGCTCTCTTTCTGCCCCTGCTCTCTGGCTCTCTTTCTATCTCCTTCTCTCAGGCTCTCTTTCTGCCCCCTTCTCTCTACTCTCTTTCTGCCCCCTTCTCTCTGGGTCTCTTTCCGCCCCCCGTTCTCTGTCTCTCTTTCCACCCCCTTCTCTCTTGCTCTCTTTCTGCCCCCTTCTCTCTGGCTCTCTTTCTGCCCCCTTCTCTCTGGCTCTCTTTCTGCCCCCTTCTCTCTGGCTCTCTTTCTGCCCCCTTCTCTCTGGCTCTCTTTCTGCCCCCTTCTCTCTGGCTCTTTTTTGCCCCCTTCTCCCTGCCTCTCTTTCTGCCCCCTTCTCATTGTCTATCTTTCTGCCCTCTTCTCTCTGACTCTTTCTGCCCCCTTCTCTCTTGCTCTTTCCGCCCCCTTCTGTCTGGCTCTCTTTCTTCCCCCTTCTCTCTGGCTCTCTATCTACCCCCTTCTCTCTGGCCCTCTTTCTGCCCCCTTCTCTCTGTCTCTTTCTGCCCTCTTCTCATTGCCTCTCTTTCTGCCCCCTTCTCTCTGGCTCTTTCTTCCCCCTTCTCTCTGCCTCTCTTTCTGCCCCCTTCTCATTGTCTATCTTTCTGCCTCCTTCTCTCTGACTCTTTCTGCCCCCTTCTCTCTGACTCTCTTTCTGCCCCCTTCTCTCTGCCTCTTTCTTCCCCCTTCTCTCTGCCTCTCTTTCTGCCCCCTTCTCATTGTCTATCTTTCTTCCCCCTTCTCTCTGACTCTCTTTCTGCCCCCTTCTCTCTGACTCTCTTTCTGCCCCCTACTCTCTGACTCTCTATCTACCCCCTTCTCTCTGGCTCTCTTTCTGCCCCTTCTCTCTGGCTCTCTTTCTGCCCCCTTCTCTCTGGCTACCTTTCTGCCCCTTCTCTCTGGCTCTCTTTCTGCCCCCTTCTCTCTGCCTCTCTTTCTGCCCCCTTCTCTCTGACTCTCTATCTACCCCCTTCTCTCTGGCTCTCTTTCTGCCCGTTCTCTCTACCTCTCTTTCTGCCCTCTTCTCTCTGGCTCTCTTTCTGCCCCTTCTCTCTGGCTCTCTTTCTGCCCCTTCTCTCTGGCTCTCTTTCTGCCCCTTCTCTCTGGCTCTCTTTTTGCCCCCTTCTCTCTGGCTCTCTTTCTGCCCCCTTCTTCTTGGCTCTCTTTCAGCTCCTTCTCTCTGGCTCTTTTTCTACCCCCTTCTCTCTGGCTCTCTTTCTCCCCCTTCTCTCATGCTCTCTTTCTGCCCCCTTCTCTCTGGCTCTCTTCCTACCCCCTTCTCTCTGGCTCTCTGTCTGCCGCCTTCTCTCTGGCTCTATTTCTGCCCCCTTGTCTCTGGCTCTCTTTCTGCCCCCTTCTCTCTGGCTCTCTATCTACCCCCTTCTCTCTGGCTCTCTATCTACCCCCTTCTCTCTGGCTCTCTATCTACCCCCTTCTCTCTGGCTCTCTTTCCGCCCCTTCTCTCTGGCTTTCTTTCTGCCCCCTTCTCTCTGACTCTCTTTCTGCCCCCTTCTCTTTTGCTCTCGTTCTGCCCCTTTCTCTCTGGCTCTCTTTCTGCCCCCTTCTCTCTGGCTCTCTTTCTGCCCCCTTCTCTCTGGCTCTCTTTCTGCCCACTTCTCTCTGGCTCTCTTTCTGCCCCCTTCTCTCTGGCTCTCTCTGCCCCCTTCTCTCTCGCTCTCTTTCTTCCCCCTTATCTCTGGCTCTCTTTCTGCCCCCTTCTCTCTGCCTCTCTTCCGCTTCTCTGTCTCTGTCTACCCCTGCTCTCCAGCTCCCATTTCCCCCTGTCTCTTGCTCTCTTTCTACCCCCTTCTCTCTGGCTCTCTATCTACCCCCTTCTCTCTGGCTCTCGTTGTGCCCCCTTCTCTCTGGTTCTCTTTCTGTCCCCTTCTCTCTTTCTCTTTCTGCCCCCTTCTCTCTTTCTCTTTCTGCCCCCTTCTCTCTGCCTCTCTTTCCGCCCCTTCTCTCTGGCCCTCTTTCCACCCCTTCTCACTGGCTCTCTTTCTCCCTCCTCTTCTCTGGCTCTATTTCTGCCCCCTTCTCTCTGGCTCTCTTTCTGCCCCTTCTCTTTGGTTCTCTTTCTGCCCCCTCCTCTCTGGCTCTATTTCTGCCCCCTTCTCTCTGGTTCTCTTTCTGCCCCCTTCTCTCTGGCTCTCTTTCTACCCCCTTCTCTCTGGCTCTCTTTCTGCCCCCTTCTCTCTGGCTGTCATTCTGCCCCCTCCTCTCTGGCTCTCTTTCTGCCCCCTCCTCTCTGTCTCTCTTTCTGCCCCCTCCTCTCTGTCTCTCTTTCTGCCCCCTTCTCTCTGGCTCTCTTTCTGCTCCCTATTCTCTGGCTCTCTTCCTACCCCCTTCTCTCTGGCCCTCTTTCTGCCCCCTTCTCTCTTGTTCTCTTTCTGCCCCTTCTCTCTGGCTCTCTTTTAGCCCCTTCTCTCTGTCTCTCTTTCTACCCCCTTCTCTCTGCCTCTCTTTCTGCTCCTTCTCTCTTGCTCTCGTTCTGCCCCCTTCTCTCTGGCTCTCTTTCCTCCCCCCGTTCTCTGGCTCTCTTTCCGCCCCGTTCTCTCTTGCTCTCTTTCTGTCCCCTTCTCTCTGGCTCTCTTTCGGCCCCCTTCTCTCTGGCTCTCTTTCTGCCCCCTTCTCTCTGGCTCTCTTTCTGCCCCCTTCTCTCTGGCTCTCTTTCTGCCCCTTCTCTCTGGCTCTCTTTCTGCCCCCTTCTCTCTTTCTCTCTTTCTGCCCCCTTCTCTCTGGCTCTCTTTCTGCCCCCTTCTCTCTGGCTCTCTTTCTGCCCCCTTCTCTCTGACTGTCTTTCTGCCCCCTTCTCTCTGGGTCTCTTTCCGCCCCCCGTTCTCTGGCTCTCTTTCCACCCCCTTCTCTCTTGCTCTCTTTCTGCCCCCTTCTCTCTTGCTCTCTTTTTGCCCCCTTCTCTCTGGCTCTCTTTCTGCCCCCTTCTCTCTGGCTCTCTTTCTGCCCCATTCTCCTTGACTCTCTTTCTACCCTCTTCTCTTTGGCTCTTTCTTCCCCCTTCTCTCTCTCTCTTTCTGCCCCTTCTCTCTTGCTCTCTTTCTGCCCCTTCTCTCTTGCTCTCTTTCTGCCCCTTCTCTCTGGCTCTCTTTCTGCCCCTTCTCTCTGGCTCTCTTTCTGCCCCTTCTCTTGCCTCTCTTTCTGCCCCTTCTCTCTGGCTCTCTTTCTACCCCCTTCTCTCTGTCTCTCTTTCTGCTCCTTCTCTCTGGCTCTCGTTCTGCCCCCTTCTCTCTGGCACTCATTCCTCCCCCCGTTCTCTGGCTCTCTTTTCGCCCCCTTCTCTCTTGCTCTCTTTCTGCCCCCTTCTCTCTGGCTCTCTTTCGGCCCCCATTCTCTCTGGCTCTCTTTCTGCCCCCTTCTCTCTGGCTTTCTTTCTCCCCCCTTCTATCTGACTCTTTCTGCCCCTTCTCTCTGGCTCACTTTCTGCCCCCTTCTCTCTGTCTCTTTCTGCCCCCTTCTCTCCGTCTCTTTCTGCCCCCTTCTCTCTGTCTCTCTTTCCGCCCCTTCTCTGTGGCTCTCTTTCCGCCCCTTCTCTTTTGCTCTCTTTCTGCCCCCTTCTCTCTGCCTCTCTTTCTGCCCCCTTCTCTCTGGCTCTCTTTCTGCCCCCTTCTCTCTGGCTCTCTTTCTGCCCCCTTCTCTCTGATTCTTTCTGCCCTCTTCTCTCTGACTCTTTCTGCCCCCTTCTCTCTTGCTCTTTCCGCCCCCTTCTGTCTGGCTCTCTTTCTGCCCCCTTCTCTCTGGCTCTCTATCTATCCCCTTCTCTCTGGCCCTCTTTCTGCCCCCTTCTCTCTGTCTCTTTCTGCCCCCTTCTCTGTGGCTCTCTTTCTGCCCTCTTCTCATTGCCTCTCTTTCTGCCCCCTTTTCTCTGGCTCTTTCTTCCCCCTTCTCTCTGCCTCTCTTTCTGCCCCCTTCTCATTGTCTATCTTTCTGCCTCCTCTCTGGCTCTTTCTTCCCCCTTCTCTCTGACTCTCTTTCTGCCCCCTTCTCTCTGGCTCTCTTTCTGCCCCCTTCTCTCTGGCTCTCTTTCTGCCCCTTCTCTTTGGTTCTCTTTCTATCCCCTCCTCTCTGGCTCTCTTTCTGCCCCCTTCTCTCTTGCTCTCTTTATGCCCCCTTCTCTCTGGCTCTCTTTCTGCCCCCTTTTCTCTGGCTCTCTTTCTGCCCCCTTCTCTCTGGCTCTCTTTCTACCCCCTTCTCTCTGGCTCTCTTTCTGCCCCATTCTCCTTGACTCTCTTTCTACCCTCTTCTCTTTGGCTCTTTCTTCCCCCTTCTCTCTCTCTCTTTCTGCCCCCTTATTTTCTGGCTCTCTTTCTGCCCCTTCTCTCTTGCTTTCTTTCTGCCCCTTCTCTCTGGCTCTATTTCTGCCCCATTCTCTCTCTCTCTCTTTCTACCCCCTTCTGTCTGGCTTTCTTTCTGCCCCCTTCTCTCTGGCTCTCTTTCTGCCCCCTTCTCTCTGGCTCTCTTTCTGCCCCCTTCTCTCTGGCTCTCTTTCTGCCCCCTTCTCTCTGGCTCTCTTTCTGCCCCCTTCTCTTTTGCTCTCTTTCTGCCCCCTTCTCTCTGCCTCTCTTTCTGCCCCCTTCTCTCTGCCTCTCTTTCTGCCCCCTTCTCTCTGGCTATCTTTCTGCCCCCTTCTCTCTGGCTCTCTTTCTGCCCCCTTCTCTCTGGTTCTCTTCCGCTTCTCTGTCTCTGTCTACCCCTGCTCTCCAGCTCCCTTTTCCCCCTCTCTCTTGCTCTCTTTCTGCCCCTTCTCTCTGGCTCTCTTTCTGCCCCCTTCTCTCTACTCTCTTTCTGCCCCCTTCTCTCTGGGTCTCTTTCCGCCCCCCGTTCTCTGGCTCTCTTTCCACCCCCTTCTCTCTTGCTCCCTTTCTGCCCCCTTCTCTCTGGCTCTCTTTCTGCCCCCTTCTCTCTGGCTCTCTTTCTGCCCCCTTCTCTCTGGCTCTTTTTTGCCCCCTTCTCCCTGGCTCTCTTTCTGCCCCCTTCTCATTGTCTATCTTTCTGCCCTCTTCTCTCTGACTCTTTCTGCCCCCTTCTCTCTTGCTCTTTCCGCCCCCTTCTGTCTGGCTCTCTTTCTGCCCCCTTCTCTCTGGCTCTCTTTCTGCCCCCTTCTCTCTGGCTCTCTTTCTGCCCCCTTCTCTCTGTCTCTTTCTGCCCCCTTCTCTCTGGCTCTCTTTCTGCCCTCTTCTCATTGCCTCTCTTTCTTCCCCCTTCTCTCTGGCTCTTTCTGCCCCCTTCTCTCTGTCTCTTTCTGCCCCCTTCTCTGTGGCTCTCTTTCTGCCCTCTTCTCATTGCCTCTCTTTCTGCCCCCTTCTCTCTGGCTCTTTCTTCCCCCTTCTCTCTGCCTCTCTTTCTGCCCCCTTCTCATTGTCTATCTTTCTGCCTCCTCTCTGGCTCTTTCTTCCCCCTTCTCTCTGACTCTCTTTCTGCCCCCTTCTCTCTGGCTCTCTTTCTGCCCCCTTCTCTCTGGCTCTCTTTCTGCCCCTTCTCTTTGGTTCTCTTTCTATCCCCTCCTCTCTGGCTCTCTTTCTGCCCCCTTCTCTCTTGCTCTCTTTCTGCCCCCTTCTCTCTGGCTCTCTTTCTGCCCCCTTCTCTCTGGCTCTCTTTCTGCCCCCTTCTCTCTGTCTCTTTCTGCCCCCTTCTCTCTGGCTCTCTTTCTGCCCTCTTCTCATTGCCTCTCTTTCTTCCCCCTTCTCTCTGGCTCTTTCTTCCCCCTTCTCTCTGCCTCTCTTTCTGCCCCCTTCTCATTGTCTATCTTTCTGCCTCCTTCTCTCTGGCTCTTTCTTCCCCCTTCTCTCTGCCTCTCTTTCTGCCCCCTTCTCATTGTCTATCTTTCTGCCTCCTTCTCTCTGGCTCTTTCTTCCCCCTTCTCTCTGACTCTCTTTCTGCCCCCTTCTCTCTGACTCTCTATCTACCCCCTTCTCTCTGGCTCTCTTTCTGCCCCTTCTCTCTGGCTCTCTTTCTGCCCCCTTCTCTCTGGCTCCCTTTCTGCCCCTTCTCTCTGGCTCTCTTTCTGCCCCCTTCTCTCTGGCTCTCTTTCTGCCCCCTTCTCTCTGACTCTCTATCTACCCCCTTCTCTCTGGCTCTCTTTCTGCCCGTTCTCTCTGCCACTCTTTCTGCCCCATTCTCTCTGGCTCTCTTTCTGCCCCTTCTCTCTGGCTCTCTTTCTGCACCTTCTCTCTGGCTCTCTTTCTGCCCCTTCTCTCTGGCTCTCTTTCTGCCCCCTTCTCTCTGGCTCTCTTTCTGCCCCCTTCTTCTTGGCTCTCTTTCAGCTCCTTCTCTCTGGCTCTCTTTCTACCCCCTTCTCTCTGGCTCTCTTTCTCCCCCTTCTCTCTGGCTCTCTTTCTGCCCCCTTCTCTCTGGCTCTCTTTCAGCTCCTTCTCTCTGGCTCTCTTCCTACCCCCTTCTCTCTGGCTCTCTGTCTGCCGCCTTCTCTCTGGCTCTATTTCTGCCCCCTTGTCTCTGGCTCTCTTTCTGCCCCCTTCTCTTTGGCTCTCTATCTACCCCCTTCTCTCTGGCTCTCTATCTACCCCCTTCTCTCTGGCTCTCTATCTACCCCCTTCTCTCTGGCTCTCTTTCCGCCCCTTCTCTCTGGCTTTCTTTCTGCCCCCTTCTCTCTGACTCTCTTTCTGCCCCCTTCTCTTTTGCTCTCGTTCTGCCCCTTTCTCTCTGGCTCTCTTTCTGCCCCCTCCTCTCTGGCTCTCTTTCTGCCCCCTTCTCTCTGGTTCTCTTTCTGCCCCCTTCTCTCTGGCTCTCTTTCTGCCCCCTTCTCTCTGGCTGTCATTCTGCCCCCTTCTCTCTGGCTCTCTTTCTGCCCCCTCCTCTCTGGCTCTCTTTCTGCCCCCTCCTCTCTGGCTCTCTTTCTGCCCCCTCCTCTCTGTCTCTCTTTCTGCCCCCTTCTCTCTGGCTCTCTTTCTGCCCCCTTCTCTCTGGCTCTCTTCCTACCCCCTTCTCTCTGGCCCTCTTTCTGCCCCCTTCTCTCTGTCTCTTTCTGCCCCCTTCTCTCTGGCTCTCTTTCTGCCCCCTTCTCTTTGCCTCTCTTTCTGCGCCATTCTCTCTGACTCTCTTTCTATCCTCTTCTCTTTGGCTCTTTCTTCCCCCTTTTCTCCCTCTCTTTCTGCCCCCTTCTTTCTGGCTCTCTTTCTGCCCCCTTCTTTCTGGCTCTCTTTCTGCCCCTTCTCTCTTGCTCTCTTTCTGCCTCTTCTCTCTGGCTCTCTTTCTGACCTTTCTCTCTTGTTCTCTTTCTGCCCCTTCTCTCTGGCTCTCTTTAAGCCCCTTCTCTCTGCCTCTCTTTCTGCCCCCTCCTCTCTGGCTCTCTTTCTGCCCCCTTCTCTCTGGTTCTCTTTCTGCCCCCTTCTCTCTGGCTCTCTTTCTGCGCCCTTCTCTCTGACTGTCATTCTTCCCCCTCCTCTCTGGCTCTCTTTCTGCCCCCTCCTCTCTGGCTCTCTTTCTGCCCCCTCCTCTCTGTCTCTCTTTCTGCCCGCTTCTCTCTGGCTCTCTTTCTGCCCCCTTCTCTCTGGCTCTCTTCCTACCCCCTTCTCTCTGGCCCTCTTTCTGCCCCCTTCTCTCTGTCTCTTTCTGCCCCCTTCTCTCTGGCTCTCTTTCTGCCCCCTTTTCTTTGCCTCTCTTTCTGCGCCATTCTCTCTGACTCTCTTTCTATCCTCTTCTCTTTGGCTCTTTCTTCCCCCTTTTCTCCTTCTCTTTCTGCCCCCTTCTTTCTGGCTCTCTTTCTGCCCCCTTCTTTCTGGCTCTCTTTCTGCCCCTTCTCTCTTGCTCTCTTTCTGCCCCTTCTCTCTGGCTCTCTTTCTAACCTTTCTCTCTTGTTCTCTTTCTGCCCCTTCTCTCTGGCTCTCTTTAAGCCCCTTCTCGCTGTCTCTCTTTCTACCCCCTTCTCTCTGCCTCTCTTTCTGCTCCTTCTCTCTTGCTCTCGTTCTGCCCCCTTCTCTCTGGCTCTCTTTCCTTCCCCCCGTTCTCTGGCTCTCTTTCCGCCCCGTTCTCTCTTGCTCTCTTTCTGCCCCCTTCTCTCTGGCTCTCTTTCTGCCCCCTTCTCTCTGGCTCTCTTTCTGCCCCTTCTCTTTGGTTCTCTTTCTATCCCCTCCTCTCTGGCTCTCTTTCTGCCCCCTTCTCTCTTGCTCTCTTTCTGCCCCTTTCTCTCTGGCTCTCTTTCTGCCCCCTTTTCTCTGGCTCTCTTTCTGCCCCCTTCTCTCTGGCTCTCTTTCTACCCCCTTCTCTCTGGCTCTCTTTCTGCCCCATTCTCCTTGACTCTCTTTCTACCCTCTTCTCTTTGGCTCTTTCTTCCCCCTTCTCTCTCTCTCTTTCTGCCCCCTTCTTTCTGGCTCTCTTTCTGCCCCTTCTCTCTTGCTCTCTTTCTGCCCCTTCTCTCTGGCTCTCTTTCTGCCCCTTCTTTCTGGCTCTCTTTCTGCCCCTTCTCTTGGCTCTCATTCTGCCCCTTCTCTCTGGCTCTCTTTCCACCCCCTTCTCTCTTGCTCTCTTTCTGCCCCCTTCTCTCTGGCTCTCTTTCTGCCCCCTTCTCTCTGGCTCTCTTTCTGCCCCCTTCTCTCTGGCTCTCTTTCTGCCCCCTTCTCTCTGGCTCTCTTTCTGCCCCCTTCTCTCTGACTCTTTCTGCCCCCTTCTCTCTGACTCTTTCTGCCCCCTTCTCTCTGGCTCTTTCCGCCCCCTTCTGTCTGGCTCTTTCTTCCCCCTGATCTCTGGCTCTCTTTCTGCCCCGTTCTCTCTGGCTCTCTTTCTACCCCCTTCTGTCTGGCTCTCTTTCTGCCCCCTTCTCTCTGGCTCTCTTTCTGCCCCCTTCTCTCTGTCTCTCATTCTGCCCCCTTCTCTCTGGCTCTCTTTCTGCGCCTTTCTCTCTGGCTCTTTTTCTGTCCCCTTCTCTTTTGCTCTCTTTCTGCCCCCTTCGCTCTGGCTCTCTTTCTGCCACCTTCTCTCTTGCTCTCTTTCTGCCCCCTTCTCTCTGGCTCTCTTTCTGCCCACTTCTCTCTGGTTCTCTTCCACTTCTCTGTCTCTGTCTACCCCTGCTCTCCAGCTCCCTTTATCCCCTCTCTCTTCCTCTCTTTCTGCCCCTTCTCTCTGACTCTCTTTCTACCCCCTTCTCTCAGGCTCTCTTTCTGCCCCCTTCTCTCTGACTCTCTTTCTGCCCCCTTCTCTCTGGGTCTCTTTCCGCCCTCCGTTCTCTGGCTCTCTTTCCACCCCCTTCTCTCTTGCTCTCTTTCTGCCCCCTTCTCTCTGGCTCTCTTTCTGCCCCTTCTCTTTGGTTCTCTTTCTATCCTCTCCTCTCTGGCTCTCTTTCTGCCCCCTTCTCTCTTGCTCTCTTTCTGCCCCCTTCTCTCTGGCTCTCTTTCTGCCCCCTTTTCTCTGGCTCTCTTTCTGCCCCCTTCTCTCTGGCCCTCTTTCTACCCCCTTCTCTCTGGCTCTCTTTCTGCCCCATTCTCCTTGACTCTCTTTCTACCCTCTTCTCTTTGGCTCTTTCTTCCCCCTTCTCTCTCTCTCTTTCTGCCCCCTTCTTTCTGGATCTCTTTCTGCCCCTTCTCTCTTGCTCTCTTTCTGCCCCTTCTTTCTGGCTCTCTTTCTGCCCCTTCTCTTGGCTCTCTTTCTGCCCCTTCTCTCTGGCTGTCTTTCTACCCCCTTCTCTCTGTCTCTCTTTCTGCTCCTTCTCTCTGGCTCTCGTTCTGCCCCCTTCTCTCTTGTACTCATTCCTCCCCCCGATCTCTGGCTCTCTTTTCGCCCCCTTCTCTCTTGCTCTCTTTATGCCCCCTTCTCCTTGGCTCTCTTTCGGCCCCCTTCTCTCTGGCTCTCTTTCTGCCCCCTTCTCTCTGGCTTTCTTTCTCCCCCCTTCTATCTGACTCTTTCTGCCCCTTCTCTCTGGCTCTCTTCCTACCCCCTTCTCTCTGGCTCTCTGTCTGCCGCCTTCTCTCTGGCTCTATTTCTGCCCCCTTGTCTCTGGCTCTCTTTCTGCCCCCTCCTCTCTGTCTCTCTTTCTGCCCCCTTCTCTCTGGCTCTCTTTCTGCCCCCTTCTCTCTGGTTCTCTTTCTGCCCCCTTCTCTCTGGCTCTCTTTCTGCCCCCTTCTCTCTGGCTGTCATTCTGCCCCCTCCTCTCTGGCTCTCTTTCTGCCCCCTCCTCTCTGGCTCTCTTTCTGCCCCCTCCTCTCTGTCTCTCTTTCTGCCCCCTTCTCTCTGGCTCTCTTTCTGCCCCCTTCTCTCTGGCTCTCTTCCTACCCCCTTCTCTCTGGCCCTCTTTCTGCCCCCTTCTCTCTGTCTCTTTCTGCCCCCTTCTCTCTGGCTCTCTTTCTGCCCCCTTCTCTTTGCCTCTCTTTCTGCGCCATTCTCTCTGACTCTCTTTCTATCCTCTTCTCTTTGGCTCTTTCTTCCCCCTTTTCTCCCTCTCTTTCTGCCCCCTTCTTTCTGGCTCTCTTTCTGCCCCCTTCTTTCTGGCTCTCTTTCTGCCCCTTCTCTCTTGCTCTCTTTCTGCCCCTTCTCTCTGGCTCTCTTTCTGCCCCTTCTCTCTGGCTCTCTTTAAGCCCCTTCTCTCTGCCTCTCTTTCTGCCCCCTCCTCTCTGGCTCTCTTTCTGCCCCCTTCTCTCTGGTTCTCTTTCTGCCCCCTTCTCTCTGGCTCTCTTTCTGCCCCCTTCTCTCTGGCTGTCATTCTTCCCCCTCCTCTCTGGCTCTCTTTCTGCCCCCTCCTCTCTGGCTCTCTTTCTGCCCCCTCCTCTCTGTCTCTCTTTCTGCCCGCTTCTCTCTGGCTCTCTTTCTGCCCGCTTCTCTCTGGCTCTCTTTCTGCCCCCTTCTCTCTGGCTCTCTTCCTACCCCCTTCTCTCTGGCCCTCTTTCTGCCCCCTTCTCTCTGTCTCTTTCTGCCCCCTTCTCTCTGGCTCTCTTTCTGCCCCCTTCTCTTTGCCTCTCTTACTGCGCCATTCTCTCTGACTCTCTTTCTATCCTCTTCTCTTTGGCTCTTTCTTCCCCCTTTTCTCCCTCTCTTTCTGCCCCCTTCTTTCTGGCTCTCTTTTTGCCCCCTTCTTTCTGGCTCTCTTTCTGCCCCTTCTCTCTTGCTCTCTTTCTGCCCCTTCTCTCTGGCTCTCTTTCTAACCTTTCTCTCTTGTTCTCTTTCTGCCCCTTCTCTCTGGCTCTCTTTAAGCCCCTTCTCTCTGTCTCTCTTTCTACCCCCTTCTCTCTGCCTCTCTTTCTGCTCCTTCTCTCTTGCTCTCGTTCTGCCCCCTTCTCTCTGGCTCTCTTTCCTCCCCCCGTTCTCTGGCTCTCTTTCCGCCCCGTTCTCTCTTGCTCTCTTTCTGCCCCCTTCTCTCTGGCTCTCTTTCTGCCCCCTTCTCTCTGGCTCTCTTTCTGCCCCTTCTCTTTGGTTCTCTTTCTATCCCCTCCTCTCTGGCTCTCTTTCTGCCCCCTTCTCTCTTGCTCTCTTTCTGCCCCCTTCTCTCTGGCTCTCTTTCTGCCCCCTTTTCTCTGGCTCTCTTTCTGCCCCCTTCTCTCTGGCTCTCTTTCTACCCCCTTCTCTCTGGCTCTCTTTCTGCCCCATTCTCCTTGACTCTCTTTCTACCCTCTTCTCTTTGGCTCTTTCTTCCCCCTTCTCTCTCTCTCTTTCTGCCCCCTTCTTTCTGGCTCTCTTTCTGCCCCTTCTCTCTTGCTCTCTTTCTGCCCCTTCTCTCTGGCTCTCTTTCTGCCCCTTCTTTCTGGCTCTCTTTCTGCCCCTTCTCTTGGCTCTCATTCTGCTCCTTCTCTCTGGCTCTCTTTCCACCCCCTTCTCTCTTGCTCTCTTTCTGCCCCCTTCTCTCTGGCTCTCTTTCTGCCCCCTTCTCTCTGGCTCTCTTTCTGCCCCCTTCTCTCTGGCTCTCTTTCTACCCCCTTCTCTCTGGCTCTCTTTCTGCCCCCTTCTCTCTGACTCTTTCTGCCCCCTTCTCTCTGACTCTTTCTGCCCCCTTCTCTCTGGCTCTTTCCGCCCCCTTCTCTCTGGCTCTCTTTCTGCCCCGTTCTCTCTGGCTCTCTTTCTACCCCCTTCTGTCTGGCTCTCTTTCTGCCCCCTTCTCTCTGGCTCTCTTTCTGCCCCCTTCTCTCTGTCTCTCATTCTGCCCCCTTCTCTCTGGCTCTCTTTCTGCGCCTTTCTCTCTGGCTCTCTTTCTGTCCCCTTCTCTTTTGCTCTCTTTCTGCCCCCTTCTCTCTGGCTCTCTTTCTGCCACCTTCTCTCTTGCTCTCTTTCTGCCCCCTTCTCTCTGGCTCTCTTTCTGCCCACTTCTCTCTGGTTCTCTTCCACTTCTCTGTCTCTGTCTACCCCTGCTCTCCAGCTCCCTTTATCCCCTCTCTCTTCCTCTCTTTCTGCCCCTTCTCTCTGACTCTCTTTCTACCCCCTTCTCTCAGGCTCTCTTTCTGCCCCCTTCTCTCTGACTCTCTTTCTGCCCCCTTCTCTCTGGGTCTCTTTCCGCCCTCCGTTCTCTGGCTCTCTTTCCACCCCCTTCTCTCTTGCTCTTTTTCTGCCCCCTTCTCTCTGGCTCTCTTTCTGCCCCTTCTCTTTGGTTCTCTTTCTATCCTCTCCTCTCTGGCTCTCTTTCTGCCCCCTTCTCTCTTGCTCTCTTTCTGCCCCCTTCTCTCTGGCTCTCTTTCTGCCCCCTTTTCTCTGGCTCTCTTTCTGCCCCCTTCTCTCTGGCCCTCTTTCTACCCCCTTCTCTCTGGCTCTCTTTCTGCCCCATTCTCCTTGACTCTCTTTCTACCCTCTTCTCTTTGGCTCTTTCTTCCCCCTTCTCTCTCTCTCTTTCTGCCCCCTTCTTTCTGGATCTCTTTCTGCCCCTTCTCTCTTGCTCTCTTTCTGCCCCTTCTCTCTGGCTCTCTTTCTGCCCCTTCTTTCTGGCTCTCTTTCTGCCCCTTCTCTTGGCTCTCTTTCTGCCCCTTCTCTCTGGCTGTCTTTCTACCCCCTTCTCTCTGTCTCTCTTTCTGCTCCTTCTCTCTGGCTCTCGTTCTGCCCCCTTCTCTCTGGTACTCATTCCTCCCCCCGATCTCTGGCTCTCTTTTCGCCCCCTTCTCTCTTGCTCTCTTTATGCCCCCTTCTCCTTGGCTCTCTTTCGGCCCCCTTCTCTCTGGCTCTCTTTCTGCCCCCTTCTCTCTGGCTTTCTTTCTCCCCCCTTCTATCTGACTCTTTCTGCCCCTTCTCTCTGGCTCTCTTTCTGCCCCCTTCTCTCTGTCTCTTTCTGCCCCCTTCTCTCTGTCTCTTTCTGCCCCCTTCTCTCTGTCTCTCTTTCCGCCCCTTCTCTCTGGCTCTCTTTCCGCCCCTTCTCACTGGCTCTCTTTCTCCCCCCTTCTCTCTGGCTCTCTTTCTGCCCCTTCTCACTGGCTCTCTTTCTCCCCCCTTCTCTCTGGCTCTCTTTCTGCCCCCTCCTCTCGCTTTCAGAACCCGCTCCCTGGCCCTCTTTCTGTCCCCTCCTCTCTGGCTCTCTTTCTGCCCTCTTCTCTCTGGCTCTTTCTTCCCCCTTCTCTCTGGCTCTCTTTCTGCCCCCTTCTCTCTGGTTCTCTTTCTGCCCCCTTCTTTCAGGCTCTTTCTACCCTCTTCTCTCTGGCTCCTTGTTCCCCCTTCTCTCTGATCTTTCTGCCCCCTTCTCTCTCGCTCTCTTTCTGCCCCTTCTCTCTGGCTCTCTTTCTGCCCCGTCTCTCTGGCTCTCTTTCTGCCCCTTCTCTCTGGCTCTCTTTCTGCCCCCTTCTCTCTGGCTCTCTTTCTGCCCCCTTCTCTCTGGCTCTCTTTCTGCCCCCTTCTCTCTGGCTCTCTTAACTTCTCTGTCTCTGTCTACCCCTGCTCTCCAGCTCCCTTTACCCCCTCTCTCTTGGTCTCTTTCTGCCCTCTTCTCATTGCCTCTCTTTCTGCCCCCTTCTCTCTGGCTCTTTCTTCCCCCTTCTCTCTGACTCTCTTTCTGCCCCCTTCTCTCTGACTCTCTATCTACCCCCTTCTCTCTGGCTCTCTTTCTGCCCCTTCTCTCTTGCTTTCTTTCTGCCCCTTCTCTCTGGCTCTCTTTCTGCCCCTTCTCTCTATCTCTCTTTCTGCCCCCTTCTCTCTGGCTCTCTTTCTCCCCCTTCTCTCTGGCTCTATTTCTGCCCCCTTGTCTCTGGCTCTCTTTCTGCCCCCTCCTCTCTCTCTTTCTGCCCCCTTCTCTCTGGCTCTCTCTCTACCCCCTTCTCTCTGGCTCTCTATCTACCCCCTTCTCTCTGGCTCTCTTTCCGCCCCTTCTCTCTGGCTTTCTTTCTGCCCCCTTCTCCCTGGCTCTCTTTCTGCCCCCTTTTTTTTTGCTCTTGTTCTGCCCCTTTCTCTCTGGCTCTCTTTCTGCCCCCTTCTCTCTGGCTCTCTTTCTGCTCCCTTCTCTCTGGCTCTCTTTCTGCCCCCTTCTCTCTTGCTCTCTTTCTGCCCCCTTCTCTCTTGCTCTCTTTCTGCC
>NW_027599671.1:0-23159 GCF_964194155.1 Cetorhinus maximus
CAGTGCGGCGCTCCCTCAGCGCTGACCCTCCGACAGTGCGGCTCTCCCTCAGCGCTGACCCTCCCACAGTGCGGCGCTCCCTCAGCGCTGACCCTCCGACAGTGCGGCGCTCCCTCAGCGCTGACCCACAGTCCCAGAGGAGAGAGACAGGGCGTTAAGGGCTGACCCAGCAGCTTTGACCTGGGTAATCGGAATAACCCTCACCTTTTCCCGGGATATCCCTCGGAGTATTTGTTGTTCAGACAGGAGCCCATCGCCTCCAGGCTGGCCCGGCTACAGAAGTTCTACGGGAAAAATAATCGGGGTCAGGTCCAGAGCTTGAGTCAAGCGGGGGTCTCAGGTCTTAGAGTCTCTGTTATACCCGTGTTCAGTACCTGTTACCGTCTGTATCTGACCCTCCTGCTGTCAGAGACTGGGAGGGAGAGAGGGGGAGGGAGAGGGGGACAGAGAGGGGGAAAGAGAGAGATAGGGGGGAGGGAGAGAGAGAGGGAGGGAGGGAGAGAGAGGGGGAGGGAGAGAGAGGGGGAGGGAGAGAGAGGGGGAGGGAGAGAGGGGGAGGGAGAGAGAGAGAGAGGGGGAGGGAGGAGGAGGGGCAGAGGAGGGAGGGCGAGGTGGGTGAGGTGGGAAGGCGAGGGGACGGAGGGAGGGAGGGTGAGGTGGGTGGAGGAGGGAGGGTGAGGTGGGTGGAGGAGGGAGGGCGAGGTGGTGGAGGAGGGAGGGCGAGGTGGTGGAGGAGGGAGGGCGAGGTGGTGGAGGGAGGGCGAGGTGGTGGAGGAGGGAGGGCGAGGTGGTGGAGGAGGGAGGGCGAGGTGGTGGAGGAGGGAGGGCGAGGTGGTGGAGGAGGGAGGGCGAGGTGGTGGAGGAGGGAGGGCGAGGTGGTGGAGGAGGGAGGGCGAGGTGGTGGAGGGAGGGCGAGGTGGTGGAGGAGGGAGGGCGAGGTGGTGGAGGAGGGAGGGCGAGGTGGTGGAGGAGGGAGGGCGAGGTGGTGGAGGAGGGAGGGCGAGGTGGTGGAGGAGGGAGGGCGAGGTGGTGGAGGAGGGAGGGCGAGGGGGTGGAGGAGGGAGGGCGAGGTGGTGGAGGGAGGGCGAGGTGGTGGAGGGAGGGCGAGGTGGTGGAGGAGGGAGGGCGAGGTGGGTGGAGGAGGGAGGGAGAGGTGGGTGGAGGAGGGAGGGCGAGGTGGTGGGTGAGGTGGGAGGGCGAGGGGGTGGAGGAGGGAGGGCGAGGGAGTGGAGGAGGGAGGGCGAGGTGGTGGACGAGGGAGGGCGAGGTGGGTGGAGGAGGGAGGGCGAGGTTGTGGAGGAGGGAGGGCGAGGTGGAGGAGGAGGGAGGGCGAGGTGGGTGAGGAGGAGGGAGGGCGAGGTGGGTGAGGAGAGAGGGCGAGAGGACGGAGGGAGGGAGGGTGAGGTGGGTGGAGGAGGGAGGGCGAGGTGGGTGAGGAGGAGGGAGGGCGAGGTGGGTGAGGAGGGAGGGCGAGGGGACGGAGGAAGGGAGGTTGAGGTGGGTGGAGGAGGGAGGGCGAGGTGGGTGGAGGAGGGAGGGCGAGAGGACGGAGGGAGGGAGGGTGAGGTGGGTGGAGGAGGGAGGGCGAGGTGGGTGAGGAGGAGGGAGGGCGAGGTGGGTGGAGGAGGGAGGGCGAGGGGACGGAGGGAGGGAGGGTGAGGTGGGTGGAGGAGGGAGGGCGAGGTGGGTGGAGGAGGGAGGGCGAGGTGGGTGGAGGAGGGAGGGCGAGGTGGGTGGAGGAGGGAGGGCGAGGTGGGTGGAGGAGGGAGGGCGAGGTGGGTGGAGGAGGGAGGGCAAGGTGGGTGGAGGAGGGAGGGCGAGGTGGCGGAGGAGGGAGGGCGAGGTGGCGGAGGAGGGAGGGCGAGGTGCCGGAGGAGGGAGGGCGAGGGGGTGGAGGAGGGAAGGCGAGGTGGGTGGAGGAGGGAGAGCGAGGGAGAGGAGGAGGGAGGGCGAGGTGGTGGAGGATGGAGGGACGGAGGGACTAGTCTCAATGTGCTCTTACCTCAGAAGCAATGAGCTCGAGGCCTCGACATTGTCTGTCCTTCTCGCTCTGGACCAGACTCCATACCTCAGGGTCACTCTCGGCCAGAGGCTCCTGACCTGTCCACTGGGAGCAGCGCGGTAACTGACCGGGTCCTTTCCATCGGTGTTCACCAATCGGCCGCGCAGACTGTGCCCCTCGGCAGATAACCCACACTGGCTGGAGACAGAGAAACACACGGTAACTGTGTAGAGGGAGCTTTACTCTGTATCTAACCCCGTGCTGTACCTGTCCTGGGTGTGTTTGATGGGGACGGTGTAGAGGGAGCTTTACTCTGTATCTAACCCCGTGCTGTACCTGTCCTGGGAGTGTTTGATGGGGACAGTGTAGAGGGAGCTTTACTCTGTATCTAACCCCGTGCTGTACCTGTCCTGAGAGTGTTTGATGGGGACGGTGTAGAGGGAGCTTTACTCTGTATCTAACCCCGTGCTGTACCTGTCCTGGGACTGTTTGATGGGGACAGTGTAGAGGGAGCTTTACTCTGTATCTAACCCCATGCTGTCCCTGTCCTGGGAATGTTTGATGGGGGACGGTGTCGAGGGAGCTTTACTCTGTATCTAACCCCGTGCTGTACCTGTCCTGGGAGTGTTTGATGGGGATGGTGTCGAGGGAGCTTTACTCTGTATCTAACCCCGTGCTGTACCTGTCCTGGGAGTGTTTGATGGGGACGGTGTAGAGGGAGCTTTACTCTGTATCTAACCCCGTGCTGTACCTGTCCTGGGAGTGTTTGATGGGGGTGGTGTAGAGGGAGCTTTACTCTGTATCTAACCCCGTGCTGTCCCTGTCCTGGGAGTGTTTGATGGGGACGGTGTAGAGGGAGTTTTACTCTGTATCTAACCACGTGCTGTACCTGTCCTGGGAGAGTTTGATGGGGACGGTGTAGAGGGAGCTTTACTCTGTATCTAACCCCGTGCTGTACCTGTCCTGGGAGTGTTTGATGGGGACGGTGTAGAGGGAGCTTTACTCTGTGCCTGACCCTGGGTGCCAGTAATCAGCAATTAATTTCTGATCTATTGGAGTTTTAGCTGTGTGCTACAAAGCGGAAAATGCAGACGCACAGAATGTAGCCGAGAGGAGAATTTCATTACATATTTGGTGAAGCTTTGCATGAAAAATTTATGGAAACAAATAGCAGCAGAACTGACAATCAAAAAGCTATTTTAAGAACGAGCGTTGGTCACAAAGATCAAAGCTGCATTTTGGCACAGTGAGACCTGTATACACAGGAACGGGAGGGAGGGGACTGAGCCCCCTGTCGAGGGAGCGCCGCACTGTCGGAGGTTCAGTGCGAGGGAGGGCCGCACCGTCGGAGGGTCAGCGCTCAGGGAGCGCCAAACTGTCGGAGGGTCAGCGCTGAGGGAGCGCCGCACTGTCGGAGGATCAGCGCTGAGGGAGCGCCACGCTGTCGGAGGGTCAGTGCTGAGGGAGCGCCACACTGTCGGAGGGGTCAGCGCTGAGGGAGCGCCGCGCTGTCGGAGGATCAGCGCTGAGGGAGCGCCGCGCTGTCGGAGGGTCAGCGCTGAGGGAGTGCCGTGCTGTGGGAGGGTCAGTGATGAGGGAGCGCCGCACTGTGGGAGGGTCAGCGCTGAGGGAGCGCCGCACTGTCGGAGGGTCGGCGCTGAGGGAGCACCGCACTGTCGGAGGGTCAGCGCTGAGGGAGAGCCGCACAGTCGGAGGGTCAGCGCTGAGGGAGCGCCGCACTGTCGGAGGGTCGGCGCTGAGGGAGCGCCGCACTGTCGGAGGGTCAGCGCTGAGGGAGAGCCGCACAGTCGGAGGGTCAGCGCTGAGGGAGCGCCGCACTGTCGGAGGGTCAGCGCTGAGGGAGCTCCGCACTGTCGGAGGGTCAGGGCTGAGGGAGCTCCGCACTGTCGGAGGGTCAGCGCCGAGGGAGAGCCGCACTGTCGGAGGGTCAGCGCTGAGGGAGAAGAGCTGCGGGCGAGAGTGGGGGCTAGTCGGATAGATCTTTGAAAGAGCCAGCAGCGGGAAGATGGACCGAAGGGGTCTCGAGCTGCTCCGGAGACTCCCTGTCACCAGCGCAGGGCGCCTCCGATGTGGCACTCGCTCAGCCCTCCCTCCCCGGGACAAGCGGAAACACCCAAAGCCATGGAAGTCCCTGGGTGTGGTAACTCCACACCACCCGGTGCCTGGACACTGTCAATCTCTCATTGCCAGACTCTGCAGGAGCTGGGCTAGGGAGCAGGGAGACTCTGCGCTACCCTTCCTCCAGCTGGGAGCGTCCACGTGCTCTGCAAGGTGAGCAACCCCCATCAATACTTCACTCCTCCTGCTGCCGGGAGACGCAGAACACACGAGGTCTGACTCTCTGTTCCAATCCACCACATCCACCTTCAATTCAGCGCTAACAGACCGTGACATCTCCTCCAGGCACAGTGTGCGTGTCAACCCAGTGCCTCACGCTCTGTCTCTCTCTCTCCGCACAGTCCTGTATCAATCCCACTGTCCCCACTCTCTCCCCATAGCCCTGAATCAATCCCCAAACTAATCCCACTGCCCTGCTCTCTCCCCATAGCCCAGTATCAATCCCCAAACTAATCCCACTGCCCCACGCTCTCCCCATAGCCCTGTATCAATCCCCAAACTAATCCCACTGCCCCGCTCTCTCCCCATAGCCCTGTATCAATCCCAAACTAATCCCACTGCCCCGCTCTCTCCCCATAGCCCTGTATCAATCCCCAAACTAATCCCACTGTCCCCGCTCTCTCCCCATAGCCCAGTATCAATCCCCAAACTAATCCCACTGCCCCGCTCTCTCCCCAAAGCCCTGTATCAATCCCCAAACTAATCCCACTGTCCCCGCTCTCTCCCCATAGCCCTGTATCAATCCCCAAACTAATCCCACTGTCCACGCTCTCTCCCCATAGCCCTGTATCAATCCACAAACTAATCCCACTGCCCCACTCTCTCCCCATAGCCCTGTATCAATCACCAAACTAATCCCACTGCCCCGCTCTCTCCCCATAGCCCTGTATCAATCACCAAACTAATCCCACTGTCCCCGCTCTCTCCCCATAGCCCTGTATCAATCCCCAAACTAATCCCACTACCCCACGCTCTCCCCATAGCCCTGTATCAATCCCCAAACTAATCCCACTGTCCCGCTCTCTCCCCATAGCCCTGTATCAATCCGAAGCTAATCCCAATGCCCAACTCTCTCCCCATAGACCTGTATCAATCCCCAAACTAATCCCACTGCCCCGCTCTCTCCCCATGTCCCTGTATCAATCCCCAAACTAATCCCACTGCCCCGCTCTCTCCCCACAGCCTTGTATCAATCCCAAACTAATCCCACTGCCCCGCTCTCTACCCATAGCCCTGTATCAATCCGAAGCTAATCCCACTGCCCCACTCTCTCCCCATAGCCCTGTCTCAATCCCAAACTAATCCCACTGTCCCACTCTCTCCCCATAGCCCAGTATCAATCCCCAAACTAATCCCACTGCCCCGGTCTCTCGCCATAGCCCTGTATCAATCCCCAAACTAATCCCACTGCCCCGCTCTCTCCCCATAGCCCTGTATCAATCCACAAACTAATCCCACTGCCCCGCTCTCTCCCTATAGCCCTGTATCAATCCCCAAACTAATCCCACTGTCCCCGCTCTCTCCCCATAGCCCTGTATCAATCCCCAAACTAATCCCACTGCCCCGCTCTCTCCCCATAGCCCTGTATCAATCCCCAAACTAATCCCACTGTCCCGCTCTCTCCCCATAGACCTGAATCAATCGCCAAACTAATCCCACTGCCCCGCTGTCTCCCCATAGCCTTGTATCAATCCCCAAACTAATCCCACTGTCCCGCTCTCTCCTCATAGCACTGTATCAATCCCCAAACTAATCCCACTGTCCACGCTCTCTCCCCATAGCGCTGTATTAATCCCCAAATATATCCCACTGCCCCGCTCTCTCCCTATAGCCCTGTATGAATCCCCAAACTAATCCCACTGCCCCGCTCCCTCTCCCCATAGCCATGTATCAATCCCCAAAATAATCCCACTGCCCCGCTCTCTCCCCATAGACCTGAATCAATCCCCAAACTAATCCCACTGCCCCGCTGTCTCCCCATAGCCTTGTATCAATCCCCAAACTAATCCCACTGTCCCGCTCTCTCCCCATAGCCCTGTATCAATCCTCAAACTAATCCCACTGCCCCGCTCTCTCCCCATAACCCTGTATCAATCCCCAAACTAATCCCACTGCCCCACTCTCTCCCATTAGCCCTGTATTAATCCCCAAATTTATCCCACTGCCCCGCTCTCTCCCTATAGCCCTGTATCAATCCCCAAACTAATCCCACTGCCGCGCTCTCTCCCCATAGCCCTGTATCAATCCCCAAACTAATCCCACTGCCGTGCTCTCTCCCCATAGCCCAGTATCAATCCCCAAACTAATCCGAATGTCCCACTCTCTCCCCATGGCCCTGTACCAATCCGCAAACTAATCCCACTGCCCCGCTCTCTCCCCATAGCCCTGTATCAATCCCCAAACTAATCCCACTGCCCCGCTCTCTCCCTATAGCCCTGTATCAATCCCCAAAGTAATCCCACTGTCCCCGCTCTCTCCCCATAGCCCTGTCTCAATCCCCAAACTAATCCCACTGCCCCGCTCTCTCCCCATAGCCCTGTATCAATCCCCTAACTAATCCAACTGCTCCGCTCTCTCCCCATAGCCCTGTATCAATCCCCAAACTAATCTCCCTGACGTGCTCTCTCCCCAGAGACCTGTATCAATCCCCAAACTAATGCCACTGCCTCGCTCTCTCCCCATAGCCCAGTATCAATCCGCAAACTAATCCCACTGCCTCGCTCTCTCCCCATAGCCCTGTATCAAACCTCAAAACAATCCCACTGCCCCGCTCTCTCCATAGCCCTGTATCAATTCCAAAACTAATCCCACTGCCCCGCTCTCTCCCCATAGCCCTGTATCAATCCCCAAACTAATCCCACTGCCCCGCCCTCTCCCCATAGCCCTGTATCAATCCCCAAACTAATCCCACTACCCCACGCTCTCCCCATAGCCCTGTATCAATCCCCAAACTAATCCCACTGTCACGCTCTCTCCCCATGGCCCTGTATCAATCCGAAGCTAATCCCAATGCCCAACTCTCTCCCCATAGACCTGTATCAATCCCCAAACTAATCCCACTGCCCCGCTCTCTCCCCATGTCCCTGTATCAATCCCCAAACTAATCCCACTGCCCCGCTCTCTCCCCACAGCCTTGTATCAATCCCAAACTAATCCCACTGCCCCGCTCTCTACCCATAGCCCTGTATCAATCCGAAGCTAATCCCACTGCCCCAATCTCTCCCCATAGCCCTGTCTCAATCCCAAACTAATCCCACTGTCCCACTCTCTCCCCATAGCCCAGTATCAATCCCCAAACTAATCCCACTGCCCCGCTCTCTCGCCATAGCCCTGTATCAATCCCCAAACTAATCCCACTGCCCCGCTCTCTACCCATAGCCCTGTATCAATCCACAAACTAATCCCACTGCCCCGCTCTCTCCCTATAGCCCTGTATCAATCCCCAAACTAATCCCACTGTCCCCGCTCTCTCCCCATAGCCCTGTATCAATCCCCAAACTAATCCCACTGCCCCGCTCTCTCCCCATAGCCCTGTATCAATCCCCAAACTAATCCCACTGTCCCGCTCTCTCCCCATAGACCTGAATCAATCCCCAAACTAATCCCACTGCCCTGCTGTCTCCCCATAGCCTTGTATCAATCCCCAAACTAATCCCACTGTCCCGCTCTCTCCTCATAGCACTGTATCAATCCCCAAACTAATCCCACTGTCCACGCTCTCTCCCCATAGCCCTGTATTAATCCCCAAATTTATCCCACTGCCCCGCTCTCTCCCTATAGCCCTGTATCAATCCCCAAACTAATCCCACTGCCCCGCTCCCTCTCCCCATAGCCATGTATCAATCCCCAAAATAATCCCACTGCCCCGCTCTCTCCCCATAGACCTGAATCAATCCCCAAACTAATCCCACTGCCCCGCTGACTCCCCATAGCCTTGTATCAATCCCCAAACTAATCCCACTGTCCCGCTCTCTCCCCATAGCCCTGTATCAATCCTCAAACTAATCCCACTGCCCCGCTCTCTCCCCATAACCCTGTATCAATCCCCAAACTAATCCCACTGCCCCACTCTCTCCCATTAGCCCTGTATTAATCCCCAAATTTATCCCACTGCCCCGCTCTCTCCCTATAGCCCTGTATCAATCCCCAAACTAATCACACTGCCGCGCTCTCTCCCCATAGCCCTGTATCAATCCCCAAACTAATCCCACTGCCGTGCTCTCTCCCCATAGCCCAGTATCAATCCCCAAACTAATCCGAATGTCCCGCTCTCTCCCCATGGCCCTGTACCAATCCGCAAACTAATCCCACTGCCCCGCTCTCTCCCCATAGCCCTGTATCAATCCACAAACTAATCCCACTGCCCCGCTCTCTCCCTATAGCCCTGTATCAATCCCCAAAGTAATCCCACTGTCCCCGCTCTCTCCCCATAGCCCTGTATCAATCCCCAAACTAATCCCACTTCCCCGCTCTCTCCCCATAGCCCTGTCTCAATCCCCAAACTAATCCCACTGCCCCGCTCTCTCCCCAGAGCCCTGTCTCAATCCCCAAACTAATCCCACTGCCCCGCTCTCTCCCCATAGCACTGTATCAATCCCCTAACTAATCCAACTGCTCCGCTCTCTCCCCATAGCCCTGTATCAATCCCCAAACTAATCTCCCTGACCTGCTCTCTCCCCAGAGACCTGTATCAATCCCCAAACTAATGCCACTGCCTCGCTCTCTCCCCATAGCCCAGTATCAATCCGCAAACTAATCCCACTGCCTCGCTCTCTCCCCATAGCCCTGTATCAAACCTCAAAACAATCCCAATGCCCCGCTCTCTCCATAGCCCTGTATCAATTCCAAAACTAATCCCACTGCCCCGCTCTCTCCCCATAGCCCTGTATCAATCCCCAAACTAATCCCACTGCCCCGCCCTCTCCCCATAGCCCTGTATCAAATCCCAAACTAATCCCACTGCCACACTCTCTCCCCATAGCCCTGTATCAATCCCCAAACTAATCCCACTGCCCCGCTCTCTCCCCATGGCCCTGTATCAATCCCCAAACTAATCCCACTGTCCCCGCTCTCTCCCAATAGCCCTGTATCAATCCCCAAACTAATCCCACTGCCCCGCTCTCCCCATAGCCCTGTATCAATCCGAAGCTAATCCCACTGCCCCACTCTCTCCCCATAGCCCTGTATCAACGCCCAAACTAATCCCACTGCCCCGCTCTCTCCCTATAGCCCTGTATCAATCCCCAAACTAATCCCACTGTCCCCGCTCTCTCACCATAGCCCTGTATCAATCCCCAAACTAATCCCACTGCCCCGCTCTCTCCCCATTGCCCTGTCTCAATCCCCAAACTAGTCCCACTGCCCCGCTCTCTCCCCATAGCCCTGTATCAATCCCCAAACTAATCCCACTGCCACGCTCTCTCCCCACAGCCCTGTATCAATCACCAAACTAATCTCCCTGACCTGCTCTCTCCCCAGGGACCTGTATCGATCCACAAACTAATGCCACTGCCTCGCTCTCTCCCCATAGCCCTGTATCAAACCTCAAACTAATCCCACTGCCCCGCTTCTCCATAGCCCTGTATCAATCTCAAAACTAATCCCACTGCCCCGGTCTCTCCCCATAGCCCTGTATCAATCCCCAAACTAATCCCACTGCCCCGCTCTCTCCCCATAGCCCTGTATCAATCCCCAAACTAAATCCACTGCCCCGCTCTCTCCCCATAGCCCAGTATCAATCCCCAAACTAATCCCACTGCCACACTCTCTCCCCATAGCCCTGTATCAATCCCCAAACTAATCCCACTGCCCCGCTCTCTCCCCATAGACCTGAATCAATCCCCAAACTAATCCCACTGCCCCGCTGTCTCCCCATAGCCTTGTATCAATCCCCAAACTAATCCCACTGTCCCGCTCTCTCCTCATAGCCCTGTATCAATCCCCAAACTAATCCCACTGTCCATGTTCTCTCCCCATAGACCTGTATTAATCCCCAAATTTATCCCACTGCCCCGCTCTCTCCCTATAGCCCTGTATCAATCCCCAAACTAATCCCACTGCCCCGCTCCCTCTCCCCATAGCCCTGTATCAATCCCCAAACTAATCTCACTGCCGCGCTCTCTCCCAATAGCCCTGTATCAATCCCCAAACTAATCCCACTGTCCCGCTCTCTCCCCATAGCCCTGTATCAATCCCCAAACTAATCCCACTGCCCCGCTCTCTCCTCATAGCCCTGTATCAATCCCCAAACTAATCTCACTGCCCCACGCTCTCCCCATAGCCCTGTATCAATCCCCAAACTAATCCCACTGTCCCCGCTCTCTCCCCATAGCCCTGTATCAACCCCCAAACTAATCCCACTGCCCCGCTCTCTCCCCATAGCCCTGTATCAATCCCAAACTAATCCCACTGGCCCGCTCTCTCCCCATAGCCCTGTATCAATCCCAAACTAATCCCACTGCCCCGCTTTCTCCCCATAGCCCTGTATCAATCCCAAACTAATCCAACTGCCCCGCTTTCTCCCCATAGCCCTGTATCAATCCCCAAACTAATCCCACTGCCCCGCTGTCTCCCCATAGCCTTGTATCAATCCCCAAACTAATCCCACTGTCCCGCTCTCTCCTCATAGCCCTGTATCAATCCCCAAACTAATCCCACTGCCCCGCTCTCACCCCATAGCCCTGTATCAATCCCCAAACTAATCCCACTGCCCCGCTCCCTCTCCCCATAGCCCTATATCAATCCCCAAACTAATCCCACTGCCCCGCTCTCTCCCCATAGACCAGAATCAATCCCCAAACTAATCCAACTGCCCCGCTGTCTCCCCATAGCCTTGTATCAATCCCCAAACTAATCCCACTGTCCCGCTCTCTCCCCATAGCCCTGTATCAATCCTCAAACTAATCCCACTGCACCGCTCTCTCCCCATAACCCTGTATCAATCCCCAAACTAATCCCACTGCCCCACTCTCTCCCCATAGCCCTGTATTAATCCCAAAATTTATCCCACTGCCCCGCTCTCTCCCTAAAGCCCTGTATCAATCCCCAAACTAATCCCACTGCCGCGCTCTATCCCCATAGCCCTGTATCAATCCCCAAACTAATCCCACTGTCCCGCTCTCTCCCCATGGCCCTGTATCAATCCCCAAACTAATCCGACTGATCCACTCTCCCCAAAGCCCTGTATCAATCCCCAAACTAATCCCACTGCCCCGCTCTCTCCCCATAGCCCAGTATCAATCCCCAAACTAACCCCACTGTCCCCGCTCTCTCCCCATAGCCCTGTATCAATCCCCAAACTAATCCCACTGCCCCGCTCTCTCCCCAAAGCCCAGTATCAATCTCCAAACTAATCCCACTGCCCCGCTCTCTCCCCATAGCCCTGTATCAATCTCCAAACTAATCCCACTGCCCCGCTCTCTCCCCATAGAACTGTATCAACACCCAAACTAAACCCACTGACCCGCTCTCTCCCCATAGCCTTGTATCAATCCCCAAACTAATCCCACTGCCCCGCTCTCTCCCCTTAGCCCTGTATCAATCCCCAAACTCATCCCACTGTTCCGCTCTCTCCCCATAGCCCTGTATCAATCCCCAAAATAATCCCACTGCCCCGCTCTCTCCCCATAGCCCAGTATCAATCCCCAAACTAATCCCACTGCCCCGCTCTCTCCCCATAGCCCTGTATCAGCCCCCAAACTAATCCCACTGCCCCACGCTCTCCCCATAGCCCAGTATCAATCCCCAAACTAATCCCACTGTCCCACTCTCTCCCCATAGCCCTGTATCAATCCCCAAACTAATCCCACTGCCACATTCTCTCCCCATAGCCCTGTATCAATCCCCAAACTAATCCCACTGCCCCGCTCTCTCCCCATAGCCCTGTATCAATCCCCAAACTAATCCCACTGCCCCGCTCTCTCCCCATAGACCTGAATCAATCCCCAAACAAATCCCACTGCGCCGCTGTCTCCCCATAGCCTTGTATCAATCCACAAACTAATCCCACTGTCCCGCTCTCTCCTCATAGTCCTGTATCAATCCCCAAACTAATCCCACTGTCCACGCTCTCTCCCCATAGCCCTGTATTAATCCCCAAATTTATCCCACTGCCCCGCTCTCTCCCTATAGCCCTGTATCAATCCCCAAACTAATCCCACTGCCCCGCTCCCTCTCCCCATAGCCATGTATCAATCCCCAAAATAATCCCACTGCCCCGCTCTCTCCCCATAGACCTGAATCAATCCCCAAACTAATCCCACTGCCCAGCTGTCTCCCCATAGCCTTGTATCAATCCCCAAACTAATCCCACTGTCCCGCTCTCTCCCCATAGCCCTGTATCAATCCTCAAACTAATCCCACTGCCCCGATCTCTCCCCATAACCCTGTATCAATCCCCAAACTAATCCCACTGCCTCACTCTCTCCCCATAGCCCTGTATTAATCCCCAAATTTATCCCACTGCCCCGCTCTCTCCCTATAGCCCTGTATCAATCCCCAAACTAATCCCACTGCCGCGCTCTCTCCCCATTGCCCTGTATCAATCCCCAAACTAATCCCACTGACCCACTCTCTCCCCTTCGCCCTGTATCAATCCCTAAACTAATCCCACTGCCCCGCTCTCTCCCCATAGCCCTGTATCAATCCCCAAACTAATCCGACTGATCCACTCTCCCCATAGCCCTGTATCAATCCCCAAACTAATCCCACTGCCCCGCTCTCTCCCCATAGCCCTGTATCAATCCCAAACTAATCCCACTGCCCCAGTCTGTCCCCATATCCCTGTATCAATCCCCAAACCAATCCCACTGCCCCGTTATCTCCCCATAGCCCTGTATCAATCCCCAAACTAATCCCACTGCCCCGCTCTCTCCCCATAGCCCTGTATCAATCCCCAAACTAATCCCCCTGCCCCGCTCTCTCCCCATAGCCCTGTATCAATCCCCAAACTAATCCAACTGCCCCGCTCTCTCCCCATAGCCCTGTCTCAATCCCCAAACTAATCCAACTGCCCCGGTCTCTCCCCATAGCCCTGTATCAATCCCCAAACTAATCCCACTGCCCCGCTCTCTCCCCATAGCCCTGTATCAGCCCCCAAACTAATCCCACTGCCCCGCTCTCTCCCCATAGCCCAGTATCAATCCCCAAACTAATCCCACTGTCCCACTCTCTCCCCATAGCCCAGTATCAATCCCCAAACTAATCCCACTGCCCCGCTCTCTCCCCATGGCCCTGTATCAATCCCCAAACTAATCCCACTGCCACATTCTCTCCCCATAGCCCTGTATCAATCCCCAAACTAATCCCACTGCCCCGCTCTCTCCCCATAGCCCTGTATCAATCCCCAAACTAATCCCACTGCCCCGCTCTCTCCCCATAGACCTGAATCAATCCCCAAACTAATCCCACTGCCCCGCTGTCTCCCCATAGCCTTGTATCAATCCACAAACTAATCCCACTGTCCCGCTCTCTCCTCATAGCCCTGTATCAATCCCCAAACTAATCCCACTGTCCACGCTCTCTCCCCATAGCCCTGTATTAATCCCCAAATTTATACCACTGCCCCGCACTCACCCTATAGCCCTGTATCAATTCCCAAACTAATCCCACTGCCCCGCTCCCTCTCCCCATAGCCTTGTATCAATCCCCAAAATAATCCCACTGCCCCGCTCTCTCCCCATAGACCTGAATCAATCCTCAAACTAATCCCACTGCCCCGCTCTCTCCCCATAACCCTGTATCAATCGCCAAACTAATCCCACTACCTCACTCTCTCCCCATAGCCCTGTATTAATCCCCAAATTTATCCCACTGCCCCGCTCTCTCCCTATAGCCCTGTATCAATCCCCAAACTAATGCCACTGCCCCGCTCTCTCCCCATAGCCCTGTATCAATCCCCAAACTAATCCCACTGCCACGCTCTCTCCCCATAGCCCTGTATCAATCCCCAAACTAATCCCACTGACCCACTCTCTCCCCTTCGCCCTGTATCAATCCCTAAACTAATCCCACTGCCCCGCTCTCTCCCCATAGCCCTGTATCAATCCCCAAACTAATCCCACTGTCCCGCTCTCTCCCCATAGACCTGAATCAATCCTCAAACTAATCCCACTGCCCCGCTCTCTCCCCATAACCCTGTATCAATCCCCAAACTAATCCCACTGCCTCACTCTCTCCCCATAGCCCTGTATTAATCCCCAAATTTATCCCACTGCCCCGCTCTCTCCCTATAGCCCTGTATCAATCCCCAAACTAATCCCACTGCCGCGCTCTCTCCCCATAGCCCTGTATCAATCCCCAAACTAATCCCACTGTCCCACTCTCTCCCCTTCGCCCTGTATCAATCCCTAAACTAATCCCACTGCCCCGCTCTCTCCCCATGGCCCTGTATCAATCCCCAAACTAATCCCACTATCCCGCTCTCTCCCCATGGCCCTGTACCAATCCGCAAACTAATCCCACTGCCCCAGTCTGTCCCCATAGCGCTGTATCAATCCCCAAACTAATCCGACTGATCCACTCTCCCCATAGCCCTGTATCAATCCCCAAACTAATCCCACTGCCCCGCTCTCTCCCCATAGCCCTGAATCAATCCCAAACTAATCCCACTGCCCCAGTCTGTCCCCATAGCCCTGTATCAATCCCCAAACTAATCCCACTGCCCCGCTATCTCCCCATAGCCCTGTATCAATCCCAAAACTAATCCCACTGCCCCGCTCTCTCTCCATAGCCCTGTATCAATCCCCAAACTAATCCAACTGCCCCGCTCTCTCCCCATAGCCTTGTCTCAATCCCCAAACTAATCCAACTGCCCCGCTCTCTCCCCATAGCCCTGTATCAATCCCCAAACTAATCCCACTGCCCCGCGCTCTCTCCCCATAGTCCTTTATCAATCCCAAAACTAATCCCACTGCCCCGCTCTCTCCCCATAGCCCTGTATCAATCCCCAAACTAATCTCCCTGACCTGCTCTCTCCCCAGAGACCTGTATCGATCCCCAAACTAATGCCACTGCCCCGCCCTCTCCCCATAGCCCTGTATCAAATCCCAAACTAATCCCACTGCCACACTCTCTCCCCATAGCCCTGTATCAATCCCCAAACTAATCCCACTGCCCCGCTCTCTCCCCATGGCCCTGTATCAATCCCCAAACTAATCCCACTGTCCCCGCTCTCTCCCAATAGCCCTGTATCAATCCCCAAACTAATCCCACTGCCCCGCTCTCCCCATAGCCCTGTATCAATCCGAAGCTAATCCCACTGCCCCACTCTCTCCCCATAGCCCTGTATCAACGCCCAAACTAATCCCACTGCCCCGCTCTCTCCCTATAGCCCTGTATCAATCCCCAAACTAATCCCACTGTCCCCGCTCTCTCCCCATAGCCCTGTATCAATCCCCAAACTAATCCCACTGCCCCGCTCTCTCCCCATTGCCCTGTCTCAATCCCCAAACTAGTCCCACTGCCCCGCTCTCTCCCCATAGCCCTGTATCAATCCCCTAACTAATCCCACTGCCACGCTCTCTCCCCACAGCCCTGTATCAATCACCAAACTAATCTCCCTGACCTGCTCTCTCCCCAGGGACCTGTATCGATCCACAAACTAATGCCACTGCCTCGCTCTCTCCCCATAGCCCTGTATCAAACCTCAAACTAATCCCACTGCCCCGCTTCTCCATAGCCCTGTATCAATCTCAAAACTAATCCCACTGCCCCGGTCTCTCCCCATAGCCCTGTATCAATCCCCAAACTAATCCCACTGCCCCGCTCTCTCCCCATAGCCCTGTATCAATCCCCAAACTAATCCCACTGCCCCGCTCTCTCCCCATAGCCCAGTATCAATCCCCAAACTAATCCCACTGCCACACTCTCTCCCCATAGCCCTGTATCAATCCCCAAACTAATCCCACTGCCCCGCTCTCTCCCCATAGACCTGAATCAATCCCCAAACTAATCCCACTGCCCCGCTGTCTCCCCATAGCCTTGTATCAATCCCCAAACTAATCCCACTGTCCCGCTCTCTCCTCATAGCCCTGTATCAATCCCCAAACTAATCCCACTGTCCATGTTCTCTCCCCATAGCCCTGTATTAATCCCCAAATTTATCCCACTGCCCCGCTCTCTCCCTATAGCCCTGTATCAATCCCCAAACTAATCCCACTGCCCCGCTCCCTCTCCCCATAGCCCTGTATCAATCCCCAAACTAATCTCACTGCCGCGCTCTCTCCCAATAGCCCTGTATCAATCCCCAAACTAATCCCACTGTCCCGCTCTCTCCCCATAGCCCTGTATCAATCCCCAAACTAATCCCACTGCCCCGCTCTCTCCTCATAGCCCTGTATCAATCCCCAAGCTAATCTCACTGCCCCACGCTCTCCCCATAGCCCAGTATCAATCCCCAAACTAATCCCACTGTACCCGCTCTCTCCCCATAGCCCTGTATCAACCCCCAAACTAATCCCACTGCCCCCGCTCTCTCCCCACAGCCTTGTATCAATCACAAACTAATCCCACTGCCCCGCTCTCTCCCCATAGCCCTGTATCTATCCCAAACTAATCCCACTGGCCCGCTCTCTCCCCATAGCCCTGTATCAATCCCAAACTAATCCCACTGCCCCGCTTTCTCCCCATAGCCCTGTATCAATCCCAAACTAATCTAACTGCCCCGCTTTCTCCCCATAGCCCTGTATCAATCCCCAAACTAATCCCACTGCCCCGCTGTCTCCCCATAGCCTTGTATCAATCCCCAAACTAATCCCACTGTCCCGCTCTCTCCTCATAGCCCTGTATCAATCCCCAAACTAATCCCACTGCCCCGCTCTCACCCCATAGCCCTGTATCAATCCCCAAACTAATCCCACTGCCCCGCTCCCTCTCCCCATAGCCCTGTATCAATCCCCAAACTAATCCCACTGCCCCGCTCTCTCCCCATAGACCAGAATCAATCCCCAAACTAATCCAACTGCCCCGCTGTCTCCCCATAGCCTTGTATCAATCCCCAAACTAATCCCACTGTCCCGCTCTCTCCCCATAGCCCTGTATCATTCCTCAAACTAATCCCACTGCACCGCTCTCTCCCCATAACCCTGTATCAATCCCCAAACTAATCCCACTGCCCCACTCTCTCCCCATAGCCCTGTATTAATCCCAAAATTTATCCCACTGCCCCGCTCTCTCCCTAAAGCCCTGTATCAATCCCCAAACTAATCCCACTGCCGCGCTCTATCCCCATAGCCCTGTATCAATCCCCAAACTAATCCCACTGTCCCGTTCACTCCCCATGGCCCTGTATCAATCCCCAAACTAATCCGACTGATCCACTCTCCCCAAAGCCCTGTATCAATCCCCAAACTAATCCCACTGCCCCGCTCTCTCCCCATAGCCCAGTATCAATCCCCAAACTAACCCCACTGTCCCCGCTCTCTCCCCATAGCCCTGTATCAATCCCAAAACTCACCCCACTGTCCCCACTCTCTCTCTATAGCCCTGTATCAATTCAAACTAATCCCACTGTCCCGCTCTCTCCCCACAGCCCTGTATCAATCCCCGATCCAATCCCATTGATCCACTCTCCCTATAGCCCTGTAGCAATCCCCAAACTAATCCCTCTGCCTCGCTCTCTCCCCATAGACCTGTATCAATCCCCAAACTAATCCCACTGCCCCGCTCTCTCCCCAAAGCCCAGTATCAATCTCCAAACTAATCCCACTGCCCCGCTCTCTCCCCATAGCCCTGTATCAATCTCCAAACTAATCCCACTGCCCCGCTCTCTCCCCATAGCACTGTATCAACACCCAAACTAAACCCACTGCCCCGCTCTCTCCCCATAGCCTTGTATCAATCCCCAAACTAATCCCACTGCCCCGCTCTCTCCCCTTAGCCCTGTATCAATCCCCAAACTCATCCCACTGTTCCGCTCTCTCCCCATAGCCCTGTATCAATCCCCAAAATAATCCCACTGCCCCGCTCTCTCCCCATAGCCCAGTATCAATCCCCAAACTAATCCCACTGCCCCGCTCTCTCCCCATAGCACTGTATCAGCCCCCAAACTAATCCCACTGCCCCGCTCTCTCCCCATAGCCCAGTATCAATCCCCAAACTAATCCCACTGTCCCACTCTCTCCCCATAGCCCTGTATCAATCCCCAAACTAATCCCACTGCCACATTCTCTCCCCATAGCCCTGTATCAATCCCCAAACTAATCCCACTGCCCCGCTCTCTCCCCATAGCCCTGTATCAATCCCCAAACTAATCCCACTGCCCCGCTCTCTCCCCATAGACCTGAATCAATCCCCAAACAAATCCCACTGCGCCGCTGTCTCCCCATAGCCTTGTATCAATCCACAAACTAATCCCACTGTCCCGCTCTCTCCTCATAGCCCTGTATCAATCCCCAAACTAATCCCACTGTCCACGCTCTCTCCCCATAGCCCTGTATTAATCCCCAAATTTATCCCACTGCCCCGCTCTCTCCCTATAGCCCTGTATCAATCCCCAAACTAATCCCACTGCCCCGCTCCCTCTCCCCATAGCCATGTATCAATCCCCAAAATAATCCCACTGCCCCGCTCTCTCCCCATAGACCTGAATCAATCCCCAAACTAATCCCACTGCCCAGCTGTCTCCCCATAGCCTTGTATCAATCCCCAAACTAATCCCACTGTCCCGCTCTCTCCCCATAGCCCTGTATCAATCCTCAAACTAATCCCACTGCCCCGCTCTCTCCCCATAACCCTGTATCAATCCCCAAACTAATCCCACGGCCTCACTCTCTCCCCATAGCCCTGTATTAATCCCCAAATTTATCCCACTGCCCCGCTCTCTCCCTATAGCCCTGTATCAATCCCCAAACTAATCCCACTGCCGCGCTCTCTCCCCATAGCCCTGTATCAATCCCCAAACTAATCCCACTGACCCACTCTCTCCCCTTCGCCCTGTATCAATCCCTAAACTAATCCCACTGCCCCGCTCTCTCCCCATAGCCCTGTATCAATCCCCAAACTAATCCGACTGATCCACTCTCCCCATAGCCCTGTATCAATCCCCAAACTAATCCCACTGCCCCGCTCTCTCCCCATAGCCCTGTATCAATCCCAAACTAATCCCACTGCCCCAGTCTGTCCCCATAGCCCTGTATCAATCCCCAAACCAATCCCACTGCCCCGCTATCTCCCCATAGCCCTGTATCAGCCCCCAAACTAATCCCACTGCCCCGCTCTCTCCCCATAGCCCAGTATCAATCCCCAAACTAATCCCACTGTCCCACTCTCTCCCCATAGCCCAGTATCAATCCCCAAACTAATCCCACTGCCCCGCTCTCTCCCCATGGCCCTGTATCAATCCCCAAACTAATCCCACTGCCACATTCTCTCCCATAGCCCTGTATCAATCCCCAAACTAATCCCACTGCCCCGCTCTCTCCCCATAGCCCTGTATCAATCCCCAAACTAATCCCACTGCCCCGCTCTCTCCCCATAGACCTGAATCAATCCCCAAACTAATCCCACTGCCCCGCTGTCTCCCCATAGCCTTGTATCAATCCACAAACTAATCCCACTGTCCCGCTCTCTCCTCATAGCCCTGTATCAATCCCCAAACTAATCCCACTGTCCACGCTCTCTCCCCATAGCCCTGTATTAATCCCCAAATTTATCCCACTGCCCCGCACTCACCCTATAGCCCTGTATCAATTCCCAAACTAATCCCACTGCCCCGCTCCCTCTCCCCATAGCCATGTATCAATCCCCAAAATAATCCCACTGCCCCGCTCTCTCCCCATAGACCTGAATCAATCCTCAAACTAATCCCACTGCCCCGCTCTCTCCCCATAACCCTGTATCAATCGCCAAACTAATCCCACTACCTCACTCTCTCCCCATAGCCCTGTATTAATCCCCAAATTTATCCCACTGCCCCGCTCTCTCCCTATAGCCCTGTATCAATCCCCAAACTAATGCCACTGCCCCGCTCTCTCCCCATAGCCCTGTATCAATCCCCAAACTAATCCCACTGCCGCGCTCTCTCCCCATAGCCCTGTATCAATCCCCAAACTAATCCCACTGACCCACTCTCTCCCCTTCGCCCTGTATCAATCCCTAAACTAATCCCACTGCCCCGCTCTCTCACCATAGCCCTGTATCAATCCCCAAACTAATCCCACTGTCCCGCTCTCTCCCCATAGACCTGAATCAATCCTCAAACTAATCCCACTGCCCCGCTCTCTCCCCATAACCCTGTATCAATCCCCAAACTAATCCCACTGCCTCACTCTCTCCCCATAGCCCTGTATTAATCCCCAAATTTATCCCACTGCCCCGCTCTCTCCCTATAGCCCTGTATCAATCCCCAAACTAATCCCACTGCCGCGCTCTCTCCCCATAGCCCTGTATCAATCCCCAAACTAATCCCACTGTCCCACTCTCTCCCCTTCGCCCTGTATCAATCCCTAAACTAATCCCACTGCCCCGCTCTCTCCCCATGGCCCTGTATCAATCCCCAAACTAATCCCACTATCCCGCTCTCTCCCCATGGCCCTGTACCAATCCGCAAACTAATCCCACTGCCCCAGTCTGTCCCCATAGCGCTGTATCAATCCCCAAACTAATCCGACTGATCCACTCTCCCCATAGCCCTGTATCAATCCCCAAACTAATCCCACTGCCCCGCTCTCTCCCCATAGCCCTGTATCAATCCCAAACTAATCCCACTGCCCCAGTCTGTCCCCATAGCCCTGTATCAATCCCCAAACTAATCCCACTGCCCCGCTATCTCCCCATAGCCCTGTATCAATCCCAAAACTAATCCCACTGCCCCGCTCTCTCTCCATAGCCCTGTATCAATCCCCAAACTAATCCAACTGCCCCGCTCTCTCCCCATAGCCCTGTCTCAATCCCCAAACTAATCCAACTGCCCCGCTCTCTCCCCATAGCCCTGTATCAATCCCCAAACTAATCCCACTGCCCCGCGCTCTCTCCCCATAGTCCTTTATCAATCCCAAAACTAATCGCACTGCCCCGCTCTCTCCCCATAGCCCTGTATCAATCCCCAAACTAATCTCCCTGACCTGCTCTCTCCCCAGAGACCTGTATCGATCCCCAAACTAATGCCACTGCCTCGCTCTCTCCCCATAGCCCTGTATCAAACCTCAAACTAATCCCACTGCCCCGCTCTCTCCATAGCCCTGTATCAATTCCAAAACTAATCCCAATGCCCCACTCTCTCTCTATAGCCCTGTATCAATTCCAAAACTAATCCCACTGCCCCGCTCTCTCCCCATAGCCCTGTATCAATCCCCAAACTAATCCCACTGCCCCACGCTCTCCCCATAGCCCTGTATCAATCCCCAAACTAATCCCACTGTCCCCGCTCTCTCCCAATAGCCCTGTATCAATCCCCAAACTAATCCCACTGCCCCGCTCTCTCCCCATAGCCCTGTATCAATCCCCAAACTAATCCCACTGCCCCGCTCTCTCCCAATAGCCCTGTATCAATCCCCAAACTAATCCCACTGTCCCCGCTCTCTCCCAATAGACGCGTATCAATCCCCAAACTAATCCCACTGCCCCGGTCTCTCCCCATAGCCCTGTATCAATCCCCAAACTAATCCCACTGCCCCACGCTCTCCCCATAGCCCTGTATCAATCCCCAAACTAATCCCACTGTCCCCGCTCTCTCCCAATAGCCCTGTATCAATCCCCAAACTAATCCCGCTGCCCCGCTCTCTCCCCATAGCCCTGTATCAATCCCCAAACTAATTCCACTGCCCCACGCTCTCCCCATAGCCCTGTATCAATCCCCAAACTAATCCCACTGCCCCGCTCTCTCCCCATAGCCCTGTATCAATCCCCAAACTAATCCCACTGTCCCCGCTCTCTCCCAATAGCCCTGTATCAATCCCCAAACTAATCCCACTGCCCCGCTCTCCCCATAGCCCTGTATCAATCCGAAGCTAATCCCACTGCCCCACTCTCTCCCTATAGCCCTGTATCAATCCCCAAACTAATCCCACTGTCCCCGCTCTCTCCCCATAGCCCTGTATCAATCCCCAAACTAATCCACTGCCCGGCTCTCTCCCCATAGCCCTGTCTCAATCCCCAAACTAGTCCCACTGACCCGCTCTCTCCCCATAGCCCTGTATCAATCCCCTAACTAATCCAACTGCTCCGCTCTCTCCCCATAGCCCTGTATCAATCCCCAAACTAATCCCACTGCCCCACTCTCTCCCATAGCCCAGTATCAAACCTCAAAACAATCCCAATGCCCCGCTCTCTCCATCGCCCTGTATCAATCACCAAACTAATCTCCCTTAACCTGCTCTCTCCCCAGAGACCTGTATCAATCCCCAAACTAATCCCACTGTCCCACTCTCTCCCCATAGACCTGTATCAAACCTCAAACTAATCCCACTGCCCCGCTCACTCCATAGCCCTGTATCAATCTCAAAACTAATCCCACTGTCCCGCTCTCTCCCCATAGCCCTGTATCAATCTCAAAACTAATCCCACTGTCCCGCTCTCTCCCCTTCGCCCTGTATCAATCCCTAAACTAATCCCACTGCCACGCTCTCTCCCCATGGCCCTGTATCAATCCCCAAACTAATCCCACTATCCCGCTCTCTCCCCATGGCCCTGTACCAATCCGCAAACTAATCCCACTGCCCCAGTCTGTCCCCATAGCGCTGTATCAATCCCCAAACTAATCCGACTGATCCACTCTCCCCATAGCCCTGTATCAATCCCCAAACTAATCCCACTGCCCCGCTCTCTCCCCATAGCCCTGAATCAATCCCAAACTAATCCCACTGCCCCAGTCTGTCCCCATAGCCCTGTATCAATCCCCAAACTAATCCCACTGCCCCGCTATCTCCCCATAGCCCTGTATCAATCCCAAAACTAATCCACTGCCCCGCTCTCTCTCCATAGCCCTGTATCAATCCCCAAACTAATCCAACTGCCCCGCTCTCTCCCCATAGCCCTGTCTCAATCCCCAAACTAATCCAACTGCCCCGCTCTCTCCCCATAG
>NW_027599672.1:0-23158 GCF_964194155.1 Cetorhinus maximus
TGTTCCTGTGTAACAGGCTTGAGAAGGGGCTGAATGGCCTCCTCCTGTTCCTGTGTAACAGGCTCGAGAGGGGGGCTGAATGGCCTCCTCCTGTTCCTGTGTAACAGGCTCGAGAGGGGGGCTGAATGGCCTCCTCCTGTTCCTGTGTAACAGGCTCGAGAGGGGGGCTGAATGGCCTCCTCCTGTTCCTGTGTAACAGTCTCTAGAGAGTGGGGTTGAATGGCCTCATCCTGTCCCTGTGTATCAGGATCGAGAAGGGCTGAATGGCCTCCTCCTGTTCCTGTTTGCAGAGACGTGTACACACACACACACACACACACACTATATACCACTGACTGAAACAATGTTTAATTTTATTGAGTACACACAAAACATCATAAATACGCAGGTAGTTTCTCTGGCATCAGCTCAATGGGCCGAATGGCCTGCCATGCTGTAAGGACTGTCGGTTCGCTAACCGGCACCGCGATTTAAAGACAGTCTCGTGCCGTGATTCACAAGAGGGTTTCATGCTTAGCTTATAAATATATATACATTTAAATAGACACATTTGTGATTCAATGACTGAACAACAGCTGATCGGCCAGGGGGGCCGGTCAGTTCCTTAAACACCTCGCTCCTGCCACCCCTATGAATACATGACCAATCATAATGGGGTTATATCCCCATCTCATTGCACCCCCCTCTCTCGCCGCACTGTCGGAGGGTCAGTGCTGAGGGAGCGCCGCTTTGTCGGAAGGTCAGTGCACAGGGAGCGCAGCACTGTCGGAGGGTCAGTGGTGAGGGAGATCTGCGATGTCGGAGTTTTAGTGCTGAGGGAGCTCCACACTGTAGGGGGGTCAGTGCTGAGAGCGCGCTGTACTGTCGGAGGGTTAGTGCCGAGGGTGCGCCGCGCTGTCGGACGGTCAGTTTTGAACTAGCGCCGCACTGTCGGATGGTCAGTGCTGAGGGAGTGACGCACTGTCGGAGAGTCAGTGCTGCGGGAGTGACGCACTGTCGGAGGGTCAGTGCTGAGGTAGCGCCGTACTGTGGGAGGGTCAGAACAGAGGGAGGGATGCGCTGTCGGAGGGTCAGTGCTGAGGGAGTGACGCACTGTCGAAGGGTCAGTGCTGATGTAGCGCCGTACTGTGGGTGGGTCAGAACAGAGGGAGGGATGCGCTGTCGGAGGGTCAGTGCTGAGGGAGCGCCGCTTTGTCGGAGGGTCAGTGCACAGGGAGCGCAGCACTGTCGGATGGTCAGTGGTGAGGGAGCTCTGCGATGTCGGAGATTTAGTGCTGAGGGAGCTCCACACTGTAGGACGGTCAGTGCTGAGAGCGCGCTGTACTGTCGGAGGGTTAGTGCCGAGGGTGCGCCGCGCTGTCGGAGGGTCAGTGCTGAGGGAGCGACGCACTGTCAGAGGGTCAGTACTGGGGGAGCTCCAAACTGTCGGGGTGTCAGGACTGAGGGCGCGCCACACTGTCGGAGGGTCAGTGCTCAGGGAGCGCCGCGATGTCGGAGGGTCAGTGCTGATGTACGCCGGACTGTCGGAGAGTCATCGCTAAAGGAGCGCCGCACTGTTGGAGGGTCAGTGTTGAGGGAGAGCCGGACTGTCGGAGGGTCAGTGCTGAGGGAGCTCCAAACTGTCGGGGGGTCAGGACTGAAGGAGCGCCACACTGTCGGAGGGTCAGTACGGGGCGAGCGCCATAGTTTCGGAGGGTCAGTGCTTAGATAGCGCCGCACTGTCAGAAGGTCAGTGCTTAGGGAGCCACACTGTCAGAGGTTCAGTCCTGAGGGAGCGCCGAGCTGTTGGAGGGTCAGTGCTGATGTACGCCGGACTGTCGGAGAGTCATCGCTAAGGGAGCGCCACGCTATTGGAGCATCAGTACAGATGGAACGCCGCACTGTCTCAGGGTCAGTAGTGAGGGAGCTCCGAATTGTTGTAGGGTCAGCGCTGTGGGTGCACCGCACTGTTGGAGGGTCAGTACTGAGGGAGCGCCGCACCGTTGGAGGGTCAGTACTGAGGGAGCGCCGCACTGTCAGAGGGTCAGTGCTGAGGGAGGCGCACTGTCGGAGGGTCAGTGCTGAGGGAGGCGCACTGTCGGAAGGTCAGTGCTGAGGGAGCCGCACTGTCGGAGGGTCAGTGCTGAGGGAGCCGCACTGTCGGAGGGTCAGTGCTGAGGGAGGCGCACTGTCGGAGGGTCAGTGCTGAGGGAGCGCACGTCTTTTTTTCGCTACGGTCAGTCTTTCCTTGTCTCCCTCTCTCTCTCTCTCTCTCTCCTTCTCTTCGATAAGCTATTTGCCCACAGCATGCGTCACAATGCGATCGAACGACTGGTGCGTTGCTTTCCCCTTATATCCAGGCTTCTTCCCTTATCCGTGTGCATGAGGATGCGGGGGTGGGGGGTGGGGATGGGAGTGAGGAAGGAATCTCTCAATACCCCACCCAACACCCCCTCCAGAAAAGTGCCAGGTCTGTAAAGCTCGCAAGTGTCCTTAAGGGGAGAATGGAGAGAGATTGCGGCTGCTCATGGAAATCACTGTTGGAGGGTCAGTGCTGAGGGAGCTCCGCACTGTCGGAGGGTCAGTGCTGAGGGAGCTCCGCACTGTCGGAGGGTCAGTGCTGAGGGAGCGCCGCACAGTCGAAGGGTCAGTGCTGAGGGAGCGCCGCGCTGTCGGAGGGTCAGTGCTGAGGGAGTGCCGCACTGTCGGAGGGTCAGTACTGAGGGAGTGCCGCACTGTCGGAGGGTCAGTACTGAGGGAGTGCCGCACTGTCGGAGGGTCAGTACTGAGGGAGTGCCGCACTGTCGGAGGGTCAGTACTGAGGGAGCGCCGCACTGTCGGAGGGTCAGTACTGAGGGAGCGCCGCACTGTTGGAGGGTCAGTACTGAGGGAGTGCCGCACTGTCGGAGCTTTTGAAACCGAACCCGCCCGACTGCTGTTGAGCCTTTGTCAGGTCGTCGAGGTTTTGTTGACCAGCAGGTGGCAGCGTTTGCCCCAGTTTCATATTGGGCCATCCACAGGTGGAGGCCATTCAGCCCTTCGAAGCTCAAGGGCCAAAGACCACTTCCTGTTCCTGTTTAAAAGTCGCGAGAGGGGGGCTGAATGGCCTCCTCCTGTTCCTGTGTGACAGTCTCTAGAGAGGGGCTGAATGGCCTCCTCCTGTTCCTGTGTAACAGTCTCTAGAGAGGGGCTGAATGGCCTCCTCCTGTTCCTGTGTAACAGGCTTGAGAAGGGGCTGAATGGCCTCCTCCTTTTCCTGTGTAACAGGCTCGAGAGGGGCTGAATGGGCCTCCTCCTGTTCCTGTGTAACAGTCTCTAGAGAGGGGCTGAATGGCCTCCTCCTGTTCCTGTGTAACAGGCTCGAGAGGGGGGCTGAATGGCCTCCTCCTGTTCCTGTGTAACAGTCTCTAGAGAGTGGGGCTGAATCGCCTCCTCCTGTTCCTGTGTAACAGTCTCGAGAGTGGGGTTGAATGGCCTCATCCTGTCCCTGTGTATCAGGATCGAGAGGGGCTGAATGGCCTCCTCCTGTTCCAGTGTTCCAGTGTTTGCAGAGACGTGTACACACACACACACACAATATACCACTTACTGAAACAATGTTTAATTTTATTGAGTACACACAAAGCATCATAAATACGCAGGTAGTTTCTCTGGCATCAGCTCGATGGGCCGAATGGCCTGCTATGCTGTAACGACTGTCGGTTCGCTGACCGGCACCGCGATTTAAAGACAGTCTCGTGCCGTGATTCACAAGAGGGTTTCATGCTTAGCTTATAAATATATATACATTTAAATAGACACATTTGTGATTCGATGACGAACAACAGCTGATCGGCCAGGCGGGCCGGTCAGTTCCTTAAACACCTCGCTCCTGACACCCCTGTGCATACACGAACCATCATAATGGGGTTAGATCCCCATCGCTTTGCACCCTCTCTCTCGCCGCACTGTCGGAGGGTCAGTGCTGAGGGAGCGCCGCGCTGTGGGAGGGTCAGTGCTGAGGGAGCGCCGCACTGTCGGAGGGTCAGTGCTGAGGGAGCGCCGCACTGTCGGAGGGTCAGTGCTGAGGGAGCGCCGCACTGTCTGAGGCGCCGTCTTTCAGGATGAGACGTTAAACCTGAGGCCCCCGACTGCCATCCCGGTGGACATGGAAATCCTTCGGCCACTATTGGGAGATGAACAAGGGGTGTGCAGTTCGAGTTCTCTCCGGCCCTGGGGCCAATGTTCACTGAGCAGCCAGCCACTGCTGACAGAGCGATCAGGCGAGGTCCCCATCAGTCCTGAAAGTTCCTCCTCCTTCCATACGGTGACCAGCAACAGAGTGTGTCCATGCCCGGTCTGTCTGCTCCCTACAGTCTCTCCTGGCTGGCGCTACAGTCGGAGTCTCCCCCCAGGCTCCAGAGGCCCACGGCTTTCGGTCTGGTGATGTCCCGCTGCACCCACGGGTGGTACAATATCTGGTGGAGGGTGGGGCGTTTGGAGGGTTGCATAGAGAGGCACCATCGTATCAGCTCCTCGCACTCTGCAGGGGGAAGGGGGGAAGGAAGCACAAGATGGTCCATTAAAAATTGCATCGCGGGGAAGAAATGAATGTGAGAACAGAGAGAGAGACTGGAGAAGGCTGCGGTGCAGAGGGATCTGGGTGTCCTGGGACATGAATCTCAAAAAGTTGGTATGCAGATGCAGCGAGTGATGAGGAAGACAAATGGAAAGTTGTCCTTTATTGCGAGGGGGGGGATGGAGTATAAAAGTGGGGAAGTCTTGCTACAACTGGACAGGGCGTTGGTGAGACCACTTACCCTTGGAGATGCTCGAGGGCAGCTGGATCTCGCCAGCCAGGATCTCCACGTCTCGCTCGAAGGGGATGTCACCACAGACCATGTCGTAGAGCAAGACCCCGAGGGACCAGACAGTAGCGGAGCGGGCATGGTAGCGCCCTTCACTGATGTACTCTGGCGGGCTGTACACTCTGGTGCCTGAGCATTTACATCAGAAAGAGAGGGAAATAGGAGAGAGAGAGAGAGACAAGATTAAAACCAGAAAACATTCACTGTGAGATTATTTACCCCACCCAGCATTGCTTTGGGGTTTTAATGCCCCGATGCCCCCAAAATACCCACGCCTGACACTCGCCCCCCCTGCCCTATCCCCCCATCCCAGTACTAAAATCGAGGGAGCGCCGCACTGTCGGAGGGTTAGTACCGAGGGAGCGCTGCGCTGTCGGAGGGTCAGTGCTGAGCCAAACTGTGGGAGGGTCAGTGCTGAGCCAAACTGTGGGAGGGTCAGTGCTGAGCTGCACTGTCGGAGGGTCAGTGCTGAGGGAGCGCCGCACTGTCGGAGGGTCAGTGCTGAGGGAGAGCCGCACTGTCGGAGGGTCAGTGCTGAGGGAGCGCCGTACTGTCGGAGGGTCAGTGCTGAGCCGCACTGTCGGAGGGTCAGTGCTGAGCCAAACTGTGGGAGGGTCAGTGCTGAGCTGCACTGTCGGAGGGTCAGTTCTGAGCCGCACTGTGGGAGGGTCAGTGCTGAGCCAAACTGTGGGAGGGAATTGGTGCCCGCGCAACAAGTCTGGGATCCCAGGTGTCAGAGAGAGAAAGGAGGAGCCGCTGTGCCCCCAGCTGCTTCCGGGATGCCCCCAGAGAGTGTCCGGGCAGGGGTACTCACCACTGATATCGGTGTAGGCGGTGTCACGCAGCAGGGCTGCCGAACCGAAGTCGATGAGCTTGAGCTCGTCAGTGTGCAGGTCGACCAGGAGGTTCTCGTCCTTGACGTCCTGGTGCGTGACCCCACAGGCATGGCAGTGCCGCAGTGCCTCCACTGCCTGGCGGAAGAAGGAGCGGGCGCGATCCTCGCCCAGTGGGCCCTGCTCGGTGATGAGGTCGAAGAGGTCCTTGGCACTGGGCGGGCGCTCCATCACCAGCAGGAAACCGTCTGGAGTGGAGAACCAGTCCAGCAGGCGAATCACGCCTCGGTGCTCCGGCAAAGACACCTTCCACATCAGGATGATCTCCATGGGCACGGGGCGGTCATTCTGCAAGCAGAGGGCACAAGGATGGCAGGATTCAGAACATGGGCAGCAGGCAACAAGTTCGCAAAGAGAAATGGCTGGAGTTGGGGGTGGGTAGGGTTTGGGAAGAGGCTGGTTTGGGGGGAGATGGAGTTGGGGGTGGGAAGAGGCTGGATTGGGGAAGATGGACTTGGGGGTGTGAAGAGGCTGGTTTGGAGAGAGATGGAGTTGGGGGTGGGTAGGGTTTGGGAAGAGGTTGGTTTGGGGTGGAGATGGAGTTGGGGGTGGGAAGAGGCTGGTTTAGGGGGAGATGGAGTTGGGCGTGGGTAGGGGGTTGGAAGAGGCTGGTTTGGGGGAGATGCATTTGAGGGTGGGTAGGGGGTTGGAAGAGGCTGGTTTGGGGGAGATGGAGTAGAGGGTGGGAAGAGGCTGGTTTTGGGGGAGATGGAGTAGAGGGTGGGAAGAGGCTGGTTTTGGGGGAGATGGAGTTGGGGGTGGGTAGGGGTTGGGAAGAGGCTGGTTTGGGGGGAGATGGAGTAGAGGGTGGGAAGAGGCTGGTTTTGGGGGAGATGGAGTTGGGGGTGGGTAGGGGTTGGGAAGAGGCTGGTTTGGGGGAGATGGAGTTGGGGGTGGATAGGGTTTGGGAAGAGGCTGGTTTGGGGGGAGATGGAGTTGGGGGTGGGTAGGGTTTGGGAAGAGGCTGGTTTGGGGGGGAGATGGAGTTGGGGCTGGGAAGAGGCTAGTTTAGGGGAGATGGAGTTGGGGGTGGGTAGAGGGTGGGAAGAGGCTGGTTTAGGGGGAGATGGAGTTGGGGTGGGTAGGGTTTAGGAAGAGGCTGGTTTGGGGCGGGGATGGAGTTGGGTGTGGGTAGGGGTTGGGAAGAGGCTGGTTTGGGGGGAGATGGAGTTGGGGGTGGGTAGGGGGTGGGAAGAGGCTGGTTTGGGGGGGATCGAGTTGAGGGTGGGTAGGGGGTGGGAAGAGGCTGGTTTGGGGGGGGGATGGAGTTGGGGTGGGTAGGGGTTGGGAAGAGGCTGGTTTGGGGTGAGATGGAGTTGGGGGTGGGAAGAGGCTGGTTTGGGGGGGGATGGATTTGGGGGTGGGTAGGGGGTGGGAAGAGGCTGGTTTGAGGAGAGTTGGAGTTGGGGGTGGGTAGGGGTGGGAAGAGGCTGGTTTGAGGAGAGTTGGAGTTGGGGGGTGGGTAGGGGGTGGGAAGAGGCTGGTTTGAGGAGAGTTGGAGTTGGGGGTGGGTAGGGGTTGGGAAGAGGCTGGTTTGGGGGGAGTTGGGGGTGGGTAGGGGTTGGGAAGAGGCTGGTTTGGGGGGAGTTGGAGTTGGGGGTGGGTCGGGGTTGGGAAGAGGCTGGTTTGGGGGGAGATGAAGTTGGGGTGGGTAGGGGGGGGTGAAGAGGTTGGTTTGGGGGAGATACAAGTTGAGATTGATGTTCTATCTTTAAAAAACTCCCTTGTGGGGCGACCCCTGGTGACTACTTCACCTTTAACAATTTTCTGTTGCGATGACTCAGTTTCCTAGGGTTTTCCCTCTAAACTGATGTCACGGAGGGAAAGCAAAGTAAACATTCCCTCAAAGGCAATGAGATCTAGGGTTGAAATAAATATATCACAGAACGAAGATTGAAAAGAAAGTCTTCGTCATTTTTCACTGAATTGCAAACAAGAACCAGCTCCTCTGCACAAACACACTCACACTCACTCTCGCACACGCCCTCCAACACACACACACTCACACTCACTCTCGCACACGCCCTCCAACACATACACATTCACACTCACTCTCGCACACGCCCTCCAACACACACACACTCACACTCGCACACGCCCTCCAACACACACACTCACTCTCTCGCACACGCCCTCCAACACACACACATTCACACTCACTCTCGAACACGCCCTCCAACACACACACACTCACACTCACTCTCGCACACGCCCTCCAACATACACACTCACATTCACTCTCGCACACGCCCTCCAACACATACACATTCACACTCACTCTCGCACACGCCCTCCAACACACACACACTCACACTCGCACACGCCCTCCAACACACACACTCACTCTCTCGCACACGCCCTCCAACACACACACATTCACACTCACTCTCGAACACGCCCTCCAACACACACACACTCACACTCACTCTCGCACACGCCCTCCAACACACACACACTCACACTCACTCTCGCACACGCCCTCCAACATACACACTCACATTCACTCTCGCACACGCCCTCCAACACACACACACTCACACTCACTCTCGCACACGCCCTCCAACACACACACACTCACACTCACTCTCGCACACGCCCTCCAACACACACACATTCACACTCACTCTCGCACACGCCCTCCAACACACACACTCTCACACTCACTCTCGCACACGCCCTCCAACACACACACTCTCACACTCACTCTCTCACACGCCCTCCAACACACACACTCTCACACTCACTCTCTCACACGCCCTCCAACACACACACTCTCACACTCACTCTCGCACACGCCCTCCAACACACACACCCTCACACTCACTCTCGCACACGCCCTCCAACACACACACACTCACACTCACTCTCTCACACTCAGACACACACTTGCACACACTCAGACACACTCGCACACTCTCACATTCAGAGTTACTCGCAGACACACTCAGACACACTCGCACACACTCTCAAACATTCTCACACTCAGTCACACTTGCACACACTCAGACACACACTTTACACTGAGACGCACAGACTCACACACACACACTTGCACACTCAGACGCACACTTTGCACACACTCAGACGCACACTTTGCACACACTCAGATGCACACTCGCACACACTCAGACAGAGACAGGTTCACAAGTCTTATTCAAATCATTTTAAACTCACCAGACGACCCCAATCCACCACTTTCTTCCTGGGCACGTGTTTAACCGCCACCTGGCACAGAAACAGGATCCCAATTCATTCAAACCAGCTGACTTTAAACACTACATCCATATTGATATATTTTAAGTGAAATTTCATACTGAGTTAACACACACCTTGTCTCCCTCCCCCCTATAGAAACATCAGCAACACCTGCAGGTGTAAACATTGATCCCTGGGAATTATTTTGGCTCTTCACTCCCCCCGCGACCCCCGGAATGTTGTAATGTTGTGCTCGCGTTTTACAATTTATTGCACTAAAAACGGAAGCTTCTAGATGGCAGTGTGTCTCTGTGTATGCCTGTGTGTGTCTCTGTGTGTGCCTGTGGGTGTGTCTGAGTGTGTGTTTGTGTGTGTGCGTGTTTGGCTGTGCATGACTGTGAGCATCTCTGTGTGTGTGAGTGAGTGTGTCTATGTGCATGTTTGTGTGAATGTTTTTGCGTCTGTGTGTCTGTGTGTGTGTGTGTGTTTGTGTGTGTGTGTGTGTGTGTCTGAGTGTGTCTGTGTGTCTGAGTGTGTGTGTGTGTCTGAGTGTGTGTGTGTGTGTCTGAGTGTGTTTGTGTGTGTCTGAGTGTGTGTGTGTGTCTGAGTGTGTGTGTGTGTCTGAGTGTGTGTGCGCGTGTGTCTGAGTGTGTTTGTGTGTGTCTGAGTGTGTTTGTGTGTGTCTGAGTGTGTGTGTGTCTGAGTGTGTGTGTGTGTCTGAGTGTGTGTCTGTGTGTCTGAGTGTGTGTCTGTGTGTCTGAGTGTGTGTGTCTGAGTGTGTTTGTGTGTGTCTGAGTGTGTGTGTGTCTGAGTGTGTGTGTGTGTCTGAGTGTGTGTGTGTCTGAGTGTGTTTGTGTGTGTCTGAGTGTGTGTGTGTGTCTGAGTGTGTGTGTGTGTCTGAGTGTGTGTGTGTGTCTGGGGGTGTGTGTGTCTATATATCGATGTGCTTATTACATTAATACCCTCCTTTCCCCCTCCTCTCTCACCGGAGCTCCATCGAAGATCCTCACAGCCGAGAAAACTGTTCCGAAGCCGCCGCTGCCCAGTTTCTTGCCCACACTGTACAGTTTCTTGAAGCTTTCTCTCTTCTTCACTGCAGGAGGTGAGGCAGAGAGAGAGAGAGAGAGAGAATTACACTCCATCCAATGATCCCAGCCTCAGTTTAACAAAGTTATGACAGACAATCAAACATCACATCAGACTGAAATTGTTCTTAGTAACAAAGGCTCCCGACCCTTCCCAGCCCACGAAACTCCAGCGAGAATTAATGAGTTTGCCCATTGCCTCTCTCGCTCACTCACATGTGATTCTGTCACCCCTTCTCTCTCCGTCTCTCTCTAACAGCTTTTTTGTGTGTGTCTGTGTCTCACTTTCTGTGTCTCACTGCTGTCTCGCTCTCTCTCGTTCTGTTTCTCTAGCTCTCTCTCTCTGTCTCTTTCTTTCTGTCTCTCTCTCTCTTTCTCGCAGCCTCTTTCTCGCTGTCTTATTCTGTCTCTCTCTCTCCCTGTCTCTTTCTCGCTGTCTCTTTCTCTCTCTTCCTTTCTCTCTCTCTGTCTCTGTGTCTCTCTCTTTCTTTCTCTCTCTCTGTCTTTTTCACTCTCTCTCTCTCTGTCTGTCTCTCTGTCTCATTCTCTCTATCTCTCTTCATTTCTCTTTCTTTCTCTCTGTCTCTTTCTCTCTCTCTGTCTTTCTCTCTCTGTCTCTCTTTCTTTCTCAGTCTCTCTCTATCTCTTTCTCTCTCTCTCTCTCTGTTTCTCTCTCATCCTTTCTCTCCCTCTCCGACCCAATCAATCATCAATTAATGGGATCACCGAAGCGAACCTCCCTCTCCCTCTCCATCCGTCTCTGGCCCCCTCCGCCCCAGCCCATCTCTGTCCCTGTCTCTCTCTCTCTATCTCTCTCTCAGTTTCTGTCTCTGCATCCCACTGGCTCTGGAGAACTCCTGCTCACTCCCCCTTCTCCTCCAAAACACCAACTTCTGGGGGGGTGGGAGATGGGGGGAAAGACCCTGCGCGAACACTCGGGGAACTCACGATGTAAAAAACAACTTCCTACCTGGGAGCGATCCCTCGGCCGGTGTCTGGCTGCACTCAGTCCCCAACTTGGTAGACAGCATTGTCTCTGCGGGGGGACGGTGTCGCTGCTGTTAAAGATTCCTCTGGGACAGAGAAAGATAGTCTCGTAATCGCTTCAAAAATAATTGTTTCTTTATTAAGGAAGAATTTAGCCCTTCCTGGGGTTCACAGGCAGAGCAGAAGTTGAGTCTATTCCCCCTCTAGCCTGGTTGTTGTTGGTTACAAGGCGGTGTGTCAATTTCACCTCGCGTGTATCAGCGTTCCAGCCAATCAGAGCCCCGCGCGTAGGTCCTTTGAAACAATCCTCGGGCCAATCACAGCGCCCTCCCGTGTTGCAAGATTCGAAGAAATTACCCAGGGCAGTTTAGGGATATTCTGGAGCGAGAGGTCGGAATGACACCAGGAATCATGTATAAAATATAAAAAGCACCAAAAAAAAACTGTGGAGGCGGGAAATCCACAACCCAAAACCAAGAGAGCGAGAACAAAAAAATAATACCTGGAAAAACTCAGCAGGTCTGGCAGCCTCTGCAGGGGCAGAAGCACAGTTCACGAGGTGTCAGCTGTGGCTCAGTCCATAGCACCCTCGCCTTTGACATCACAGGGGTTGTGGGTTCGTGTCCTCACTCCCGGAAACCAAGAACTGTGATTGTACTCGAAAGAGTTACAACCTGTGACTGTTGATAACTCGAAAGAGTTTCCAGTCTCTCTGGACTCTTGACCAGAACTAAGGGCAAATTGAAGAGGGGGGTGAAATATAAACTGGTTTACGGGGGTGGGGGGTGGGATGGATAGAGGGCCATTGATAGGTGGAGGTAGCCAAAAGATGTCACGGACAAAAGGACAAAGAGGTGGTGATATGAGCTAAGAAATGTGCGGATGGATAGAGGGCCAGTGATAGGTGGAGGTGACCAAAAGATGTCACAGACAAAAGGACAAAGAGGTGGTGATATGAGCTAAGAAATGTGCGGAAGGATAGAGGGCCAGTGATAGGTGGAGGTGACCAAAAGATGTCACAGACAAAAGGACGAAGAGGTGGTGATATGAGCTAAGAAATATGTGGACAGATAGAAATGGATAGAGGGCCAGTGATAGGTGGAGGTAGCCAAAAGATGTCATGGACGAAGAGGTGGTGATATGAGCTAAGAAATGTGCTCAATGGGGACATTAAGGGTAGAAAGCAAGACGTGCAAGGGACAGATAGCCCAATGGATGGAAACACATTTCAAACAATAATGGCAATAGGTGGGAAAAGAAATATATATATACATTATTGGGAAAAGGGGGTGGGGATGGAGGAGAGAGTTTTTTTTTGGTGAAATATACTTTATTCATAATCTATCTGGAAGAACACTCCAAACCATTTCAAAATCACCATCGCATAAGTCCAATCAGGTTCAACTTTTATAACATGTATCACGAGGTGCATCAATACAATCAATCAATATTACAATCATTTGCAGGCATTCATTTTGAGCTGTACAGCCCGAGGGGTTCTCAACAGTTCCCAGTCCCTCGGTGCGCTGTGGCAGAAAGGTCTTAGACAGCGACCCTTCCCCATTGCCCCTTTGCGGCAGCTGCCCCAAGCTTTAGTGCATCCCTCAGCACGTAGTCCTGGACTTTGGAATGTGCCAGTCCGCAACACTCGGTTGGGGACAACTCTTTGTGCTGGAAGGTCAACGAGTTTCGGGCAGACCAAAGAGCGTCTTTCACCGAGTTGATGATCCTCCAGCTGCAGTTGACATTTGTCTCGGTGTGTGTCCCTGGGAACAGCCCGTAGAGCACAGAGTCCTGTGTCACAGATCCGCTCGGGATGAACCTCGACAGAAACCATAATGGGAGTGATGTACAGGCCTCCGAACGGTAGTCAGGATGTGGGGCACAAGGTACACCAGGAGATAGAAAAGGTGTGTAAGAAAGGCAAGGTTACAGTGATCATGGGGGATTTCAATATGCAGGTAGACTGGGAAAATCAGGTTGGGAGTGGATCCCAAGAAAAGGAATTTGTGGAATGTCTCCGAGATGGCTTTTTGGAGCAGCTTGTGGTGGAGCCCACTAGGGAACAGGCAATTCTAGATTTAGTGATGTGTAATGAGGCAGATTTGATAAGGGAGCTTGAGGTGAAGGAATCCTTAGGAGGAAGTGAGCATAATATGATAGAATTTACCCTGCAATTTAAGAGGAAAAAGCTGGAATCAGATGTAACGGTATTACAGTTGAATAAAGGCAACTACAGAGGCATGAGGGAGGAGCTGGCCAGAATTGACTGGGAGATGAGCCTAGCAGGAAAGACATTGGAACAGCAATGGCAGGAGTTTCTGGGAGTAATTTGGGAGACACAGCAAAAATTCATCCCTAGGAAGAAGAAGCATACTAAAGGGAGGACGAGGCAACCATGGCTGACAAGGGAAGTCAGGGACAGCATAAAAGCTAAAGAGAAAGCATACAATGCGGCAAAGAGCAGTGGGAAACCAGGGGATTGGGAAGCCTATAAAGACCAACAGAGGACAACTAAAAAAGAAATAAGGAGGGAGAAGATTAAATATGAGGGTAAACTAGCCAGTAATATAAAAGAAGATTGCAAGAGTTTTTTAGATATATAAAGGGTAAGAGAGAGGCAAAAGTGGACATTGGGCTGCTGGAAAATGACGCTGGAGAAGTAGTAGTGGGGAACAAAGAAATGGCAGAGGGACTGAATAGGTACTTTGCGTCAGTCTTCACGGTGGAAGACACGAGTGACATCCCCAAAGTTCTAGAGAGTCGGGGGGGCAGAGGTGAGTATGGTGGCCATTACCAAGGAGAAGGTACTAGGAAAACTGAAAGGTCTGAAGGTGGATAAATCACCTGGACCAGATGGATTACACCCTAGAGTTCTGAAGGAGATAGCTGAAGAGATAGTGGAGGCGTTAGTGGTGATCTTTCAGGAATCACTGGAGTCAGGGAGGGTCTCAGAGGACTGGAAAATCACTAATGTAACCCCCCTGTTTAAGAAGGGAGTGAGGCAAAAGACGGGAAATTACAGGCCGATTAGCCTGACCTCGGTCGTTGGTAAGATTTTAGAGTCCATTATTAAGGATGAGATTTCAGAATATTTGGAAGTGCATGGTAAAATCGGGCAAAGTCAGCATGGTTTCATCAAGGGGAGGTTATGCCTGACAAATCTGTTAGAATTCTTTGAGTAGGTTAGACAAAGGAGAGCCAATGGATGTTATCTACTTGGACTTCCAGAAGGCCTTTGACAAGGTGCCGCACAGGAGGCTGCTCAGTAAGATAAGAGCACATGGTGTTAGAGGCAAGGTACTAGCATGGATAGAAGATTGGCTGACTGGCAGGAGGAAGAGAGTGGGGATAAGGGGGTCCTTCTCAGGATGGTGGCCGGTGACTAGTGGAGTTCCGCAGGGGTCAGTGTTGGGACCACAACTTTTCACTTTATACATTAATGATCTAGATGAAGGAACTGAGGGCCTTCTGGCTAAGTTTGCAGATGATACAAAGATAGGTGGAGGGACAGGTAGTATTGAGGAGGTGGGGAGGCTGCAGAAGGATTTGGACAGGTTAGGAGAATGGGCAAAGAAGTGGCAGATGGAATATAACGTGGGGAAGTGTGAGGTCATGCACTTTGGTAGGAATAATAGAGGCATAGACTATTTTCTAAATGGGGAGAGAATTCAGAAATCTGGAGTGCAAAGGGACTTGGGAGTCCTAGTCCAGGATTCTCTTAAGGTTAACTTGCAGGTTGAGTCGGTAGTTAGGAAGGCAAATGCAATGTTGGCATCTATTTCGAGAGGACTAGAATATAAAAGCAGGGATGTGCTGCTGAGGCTTTATAAGGCTCTGGTCAGACCATATTTAGAATATTGTGAGCAATTTTGGGCCCCATATCTCAGGAAGGATGTGCTGGCCCTGGAGAGGGTCCAGAGGAGGTTCACAAGAATGATCCCAGGAATGAAAGGCTTAACATATGAGGAACATTTGAGGACTCTGGGTCTATACTCGATGGAGTTTAGAAGGATGAGGGGGGATCTGATTGAAACTTACAGAATACTGAAAGGCCTGGATAGAGTGGACGTGGGGAAGATGTTTCCATTAGTAGGAGAGACTAAGACCCGAGGGCACAGCCTCAGAGTAAAGGGAAGACCTTTTAGAACAGAGATGAGGAGAAACTTCTTTAGCCAGAGAGAGTGGGTGAATCTATGTAATTCATTGGCACAGAAGGCTGTGGAGGCCAGGTCATTGAGTGTATTTAAGACCAAGATAGATTGGATCTTGATTGGTAAGGGGGTCAAAGGTTATGGGGAGAAGGCGGGAGAATGGGGGGGAGAGAATTCCACAGACTGACCACCCTCTGAGAGAGGAAATTCCTCCTCATCTCCGTCTTCAATGGGAGGTCCTCATTCTGAAACTGTGCCCCCTCCCCTCATTCTAGATTCCCCCCACGAGGCGGGGAAACATCCTCTCAGCATCCACCCTGTCAAACCCCCTCCCCTCAGAATCTGATATGTTTCAATAAGAACACCTCTCATTCTTCTAAACTCCAATGGGTAGAGGCCCAACCTGCTCAACCTTTCCTCATCAGACAAACCCCCTTCGTCCCAGGAATCGGCCGAGTGAACCTTCTCTGAACGGCTTCCAATGCGAGTCTGTCCCTCCTGAAGTGAGGGGACCAGAACTGTCCACAGGGCCCCAGGAGCGGCCTCACCAATGCCCTGTCCAGTTGTAGCAAGACTTCCCCCACTTTTATACTCCATCCCCCTCTCGCAATAAAGGACAACTTTCCATTTGTCTTCCTCATCACTCGCTGCATCTGCTTACCAACTTTGTGTGATTCATATGTCCAGCAGGGAAGTACACACTTATTTTCTTGCACTCTAGAACACACACTTTGGAATCACAGGTTTGTTTTATTCATTCATGGGATGCGGACATCGCTGTCTAGGCCAGCATTTATTGCCCATCCCCAATTGCTCTTGTTCAGAGGGCATTTAAGAGTCAACCACATTGCTGTGGGTCTGGAGTCACATGTAGATCAATCCAGATAAGGACAGCAGGTTTCCTTCCCTAAAGGGCATTAGTGAACCAGAGTCATGGTCATCATCAGACTTTTAATTACAGATTTTTATTGAATTCAGAATTTCACCATCTGCTATGGCGGGATTTGAACCCAAGTTCCCCAGAGAATTACCCTGGGTCACTGCATTCGACTCCAGATATATGAGCACCAAAATCAAGGCTGACACACCTGGTCAGTGCTGAGGGAGCGCCGCACTGTCGGAGGGTCAGTGCTGAGGGAGCGCCGCACTGTCAGAGGGGCGGTGCTGAGGGAGCGCCGTACTGTCAGAGGGGCGGTGCTGAGGAAGCGCCGCACTGTCAGAGGGTCGGTGCTGAGGGAGCGCCGCACTGTCCGAGGGTCGGTGCTGAGGGAGCGCCACACTGTCCGAGGGTCGGTGCTGAGGGAGCGCCGCACTGTCGGAGGGTCGGTGCTGAGGGAGCGCCACACTGTCCGAGGGTCGGTGCTGAGGGAGCGCCGCACTGTCGGAGGGTCGGTGCTGAGGGAGCGCCGCACTGTCGGAGGGTCGGTGCTGAGGGAGCGCAGCACTGTCGGGGGGTCAGTGCTGAGGGAGCGCCGCACAGTCAGAGAGTCAGGGCTGAGGGAGCGCTGCGCTGTTGGAGGGTCAGTGCTGAGGGAGCGCCGCACCGTCGGGGGATCGGTGCTGAGGGAGCGCCGCACTGTCGGAGGGTCAGTACTGAGGGAGCGCCGCACTGTCGGAGGGTCAGTACTGAGGGAGCGTCACACTGTCGGAGGGTCAGTACTTTCTGTCAGATGGGACACTAAACCGAGGGTGGATGTGAAAGATCTGGTGGCTAGTATCCCGGAGAGGAGCAGGGGAGGCGAGAGTTGACCCCCAATGTCCTGGGGCAAATAGTAATCCCTCACTCAACAACGCAGAAAAATGACCTGGGTGACTATGTGGTTGCTGCGAGTGTGTGTGTGTGTGTGTGTGTGGGATCTGAGACATCTCGATTGTCCTGAAACCTGCAAGATAAATGCAATTTCCATAGTCGATTTCCACTTGTACCAATAGCACGTGCTTATTTATTCACGAGGATAAAGAAGTTAGGGGAGCGGGCAACTCGTGCTCCAATGTTTGGCCCAGCGATATCCCTTCGAGAGGCTGTCAGTGGATTTTTACCTTCAAACATTTTTGGTCAGCGCTGGGTGGTTTTTTTGTGAAAATATTAATTCGCTCATGGGATGCGGACATCGCTGGCTAGGCCAGCATTTATTTCCCGTTCCTCATTGACCCTGTACAGAGGGCATGTTAAGGGTCATTGCTGTGGGTCTGGAGTCATGTGTAGGCCAGACCAGGTAACGATTGGGAAGATTTCTTCCTTCCCTAAAGGACATTAGTGAACCAGATGGGTTTTCAAGTGGAATTCAAGTTTCACCATCTACTGTGGTGGGGTTTGAACCCTGTGTCTCTGGATTACCAGTCCAGTGACAATACCACTACCCCACCACCTCCCCTAGTGGGGAAGGGCTTTGCCCCGACTCTGGGAACTTGGCATAAGCCACTTGCTCCCAGACATGGGTACAGGATAAGGCATTTCCTGTTTACGACAGGACCTGTATATGAGAGAATGGATAGGGGTCGCACTGAGTGGGACAAGTTGCTGGAAGAGGAGGAGAACAGGGTGGGTTGCTTGCTCTGGTGAAATTAGCTAACACAGCACTGATTCTCCTCTTATCCTTCCATCACCACCGCCCCCCACCCCTGCCAACCAAAACAAAAACAGGCAAAAATTTCTAAACAGTCCCTGGAAACACCAGGGTCACTTGGTCCAAATGGACATCGCTCAGTTGGTAGGATGGCATCTCACATACCCCCCCTTATCCAAGAAAGGACCCTCTAACTAAAAAGCTGAGCTCCAGCTGGCAGACGGACATGGGGGTGACCACCCAGACATCGAGGGTACCTGTCCAGGAGTCATTGATGGTTAACATAAGGTAAACCTCCCAGCCCCCAGAAGTCGGGTAGATCAATGGGTGCACACGGTGGGAAGTTGTTTTTGTGGGGAGGGGGGGGAATGGTGGTTTGCGAGTGGGTGGTAGTTAGACATGTCTCGGGGAGGACCGAGGGGTGTACACCTTTTCTGCCCGACTAACCGATGCACCATGTCAAAACTGCTGCTCCTTAATAAACTCTCTTCAACCTCACTTACAAATTGTTGTCAGCCTATCTCGGGCCTCCCCAGACCTGCAACCTCTCAACGCCAGAAGCTTCTTCCCTCCTCTTCAGCTTAACCAAGGTGGAGCGCAGTCAACTGTTGTAAGGAAATGGTGGGGGGGGGGGCAGTCAGATTGTGCACAGCAAGATCCCACACGCTGCAAGGTGATAAATGAGCCAGCTTATCCATTTCGATGAGGGATAGTGATGCATTGAGGGGGAAGAAACATGCAAATGGGAGGAATTTGACCAGACAGGAAGTGCTGGTACAGATAGAAAATTAAATGATGTAGAGGGTTGGGTTTATACACATTCAACCTGAATCTTTATAGCGCCTTTAACATTGTAAAATGTCCCCAGGGCCCTTCGCAGGAACGTTAATCAGACAGGATCCGACCCCAAGCCCCAAAGGGAGATATTATCAACAGGTGACCAAAAGTTCAGTCAAAGAGGTCGGTCTTAGAGGAGGATAGATAGAGACAGGGAGAGACAGAGAGGTTCAGGGAGGGAAATCCAGGGCTCAGGGTCCCTAGCGAGCTGAAGGCACGGCTGCCAATGGTGGAGCAATGGGGATCGGGGGATGCTCGAGAGGCAAGAATGGAGGAGCGCAGAGATCTCGGAGGGTTGTAGGAGGTTAGAGGGACTGGAGGAGGTTACAGAGATAGGGAGGATAGTTGAGGAGGGGTTTGGAAACATGGTGAAGATAGGGAGGGGTTGGAGGAGGTTACAGAGATTGGGGGTGGTAGGGCTGGAGGAGGTTAGAGATAGGGAGGGCTGGAGGTTACAGAGATAGGGAGGGGCTGGAGGAAGTTAGAAATTGGGAGGGTTGTCAGGGCTGGAGGAGGTTAGAGCGATAGGGAGGGTTGTAGTGGCTGGAGGAGGTTACAGAGATAAGGAGGGTTGTAGGCGGTTACAGAGATTGCGGGTGGTAGGGCTGGAGTAGGTTAGAGATAGGGAGGGCTGGAGGTCACAGAGATAGGGAGGGTTGTAGGGGCTGGAGGAGGTTACAGAGATAGGGAGGGTTGTAGGGGCTGGAGGAGGTTACAGAGATAGGGAGGGGTTTCTGTGCAGGAGGAGGTTACAGAGCTAGGGAGGGTTGTAGGGGCTGGAGGAGGTTACCGAAAGAGGGTGGGGTGTAGGGGCTGAAGGAGGTTACAGTGATAGGGAGGGGTTTCGGTGCTGGAGGAGGTTACAGAGATAGGGAGGGTTGTAGGGGCTGGAGGAGGTTACAGTGATAGGGAGGGTTGTAGGGGCTGGAGGAGTTTGGAGAGATAAGGAGGGGTGTAAGGGCTGGAGGAGGTTACAGAGATAGGGAGGGTTGTAGGGGCTGGAGGAGGTTAGAGAGATTGGGAGGAGTGTAGGGGCTGGAGGAGGTTATAGAGATTGGGAGGAGTGTAGGGGCTGGAGGTTACAGAGATTGGGGGTGGTAGGGCTGGAGGAGGTTAGAGAGATAGGGAGGGGCTGGAGGTTACAGAGATAGGGAGGGGTGTAGGGGCTGGAGGAGGTTACAGAGATAGGGAGGGGTGTAGGGGCTGGAGGAGGTTACAGAGATAGGGAGGGTTGTCGGGGCTGGAGGAGGTTACAGAGATAGGGAGGGTTGTAGGGGCTGGAGGAGGTTACAGAGACAGGGAGGGGGTGTAGGGGCTGGAGGAAGTTAGAGAGAGAGGGAGGGGTGTTGGAGCTGGAGGAGGTTAGAGAGATAGGGAGGGTTGTAGGGGCTGGAGGAGGTTACAGAGATAGGGAAGGTTGTAGGGGCTGGAGGAGGTTACAGAGATAGGGAGGGGTTGTCGGGACTGGAGGAGGTTACATAGATAGGGAGGGGTTTCGGTGCTGGAGGAGGTTACAGAGATAGGGAGGGTTGTAGGGGCTGGAGGAGGTTAGAGAGATAGGGAGGGTTGTAGGGGCTGGAGGACGTTAGAGAGATTGGGAGGAGTGTAGGGGCTGGAGGAGGTTATAGAGATTGGGAGGAGTGTAGAGGCTGGAGGTTATAGAGATAGGGAGGGTTGTAGGGGCTGGAGGAGGTTACAGAGATTGGGGGTGGTAGGGCTGGAGGAGGTTAGAGAGATAGGGAGGGGCTGGAGGTTACAGAGATAGGGAGGGGTGTAGGAGGTTATAGAGATAGGGAGGGTTGTAGGGGGCTGGAGGAGGTTACAGAGATAGGGAGGGGTGGTGGAGCTGGAGGAGGTTAGAGAGATAGGGAGGGTTGTAGGGGCTGGAGGAGGTTACAGAGATAGGGAGGGGGTGTAGGGGCTGGAGGAAGTTACAGAGATAGGGAGGGGTGGTGGAGCTGGAGGAGGTTAGAGAGATAGGGAGGGTTGTAGGGGCTGGAGGAGGTTACAGAGATAGGGAGGGTTGTAGGGGCTGGAGGAGGTTACAGAGATAGGGATGGGTTGTCGGGGCTGGAGGTGGTGGGGGGTCGTGGGGGGTTGGATTACTGAGGGACCCCCGCGGGGGGGATTTGAAAATAAGGATGATGATGTTGAAATGGAGGGGTTGTGTGGGACTGGGAGCCAGCGTAGGGCAGCGAGCACGTGTGGGTGGGTGAATGAGACTCTGTGCGAGTTGGGATAGGAGAGGGGCACCCAGGAGGAGCGCGTCGGAATAGGGCAAGGGCACAGCTAACTCCTGATGCTGGGGAGGGATGGGGGAGGAAAAGCAGGGTCAGTGGGAGACCTCAGCAGAGACTGCTGGACACTCAACGTGCAGGGCGATGGGAGGAAAGGAGCGAGGAGAGAGCTGGGCACGACGGGCTGAAGGGCCTCCTGCTGTCCCTGCACCAAAATCACCACAGCGAGAACCATCCGAGAGATTAAACTTTATTATGAGGAAACAAACTGGGGGGTGGTGGGGAGGAGAGAGAGTCGGTTCCAACCATCAGCTCGGGAGGGCAGTGAAGGTTCATCGTGTTCCTGCAGGCATCACCGTCCGCTGCGGGATCCTCCTGTGCCTCCGTTCACGGGGTCACGCCCGAACAGGGTTCACACCCTCTCCACCCCCACTCCCCCCTCCCCAAGCCTTTCTGCCCCCCCTCCCCGAGGAAGTTACTGATTTTGATTCCGCGGCGGAGGGGGAAGGGGTGAGCTTCCGCAGCTTGGCACAGGCTGGGCTGTTGGACCACGGCGTGCGTCACAGGCCGATTCCCCGCTCTCTTGCCCGCCTGGCCAGGGGGGTGCGCTCCTGACCACAACCCCCCGCCCCCCCCCACCCCAACACAGACTAGGGTGGGACAGGGGGCGCTGATAAGTTCCACTATTGGGGCCACGGCAAAGAGACAAACACCAGGAATACTGGAGAAACTGCAAATTTCTAAATCATCCCCGGGAGGGGACTTGACCATTCCTTGAAAACATTCCCGACTGTCCCCTTCCCGCAGGGTTTAATCCAGGAATGCAGAGGCTAACAGGCATTTCTAACTGCGGATTCAAGAGACACATCCACCTTGCCCTTAAGGTGCGCACAGTAAAAGATCCCAGAAACAGCGGTGAAAAATGACCCAGGTCATTTTTGTCAAAGCTGATATTCCTTAGGGGGCCGGGGGTGGGGATAAATATCAGCCTCAGGGCACCTTTGAGAATTCACCCGCACCCACCCTCACCCCCGCTCCCCTAGAGGCTGTGGGATCTTTTACTTCCAACCAAGAGGGCGAATGGGGTCCTCAGGTTTAACGCCTCTTCCTGAATGACTGACCCTCCGACAGCGCGGCGCTCCCTCAGCACTGACCCTCCGACAGCGCGGCGCTCCCTCAGTACTGACCCTCCGACAGTGCGGCACTCCCTCAGTACTGACCCTCCGACAGCGCGGCGCTCCCTCAGCACTGACCCTCCGACAGCGCGGCGCTCCCTCAGCACTGACCCTCCGACAGTGCGGCGCTCCCTCAGTACTGACCCTCCGACAGTGCGGCGCTCCCTCAGTACTGACCCTCCCACAGCGCGGCGCTCCCTCAGTACTGACCCTCCCACAGCGTGGCGCTCCCTCAGCACTGACCCTCCGACAGCGCGGCGCTCCCTCAGCACTGACCCTCTGACAGTGCGGCGCTCTCTCAGCACTGACCCTCCGACAGTGTGGCGCTCCCTCAGCACTGACCCTCTGACAGTGCGGCGCTCTCTCAGCACTGACCCTCCGACAGTGTGGCGCTCCCTCAGCACTGACCCTCCGACAGCGCGGCGCTCCCTCAGCACTGACCCTCCGACAGCGCGGCGCTCCCTCAGCACTGACCCTCCGACAGCGCGGCGCTCCCTCAGCACTGACCCTCCGACAGCGCGGCGCTCCCTTAGCACTGAGTGACAGGAGGGGTGCTGGTCGGTCCTGGGTTAGGCAGCACTTGAGCTACCGCACCAGGCAGGAGATGCAGAGAGAGAGAGAGAGAGAGAGGGAGAGACACAGACATATTCCGACGAGTGTTATCTAATCCAACATGCACACTGCGAATGGTAAACAGGACGGGGCACACTCCAACTCTCCAGCGAGCAGATAAATCCAGCGGAGAAGGCAGCAGCGGGAGTGGCACCATCTCGATATCCAGTTCCCCGCGGCAGCCTCGGTGAATTGAAACTTCGGCGGAGACAGCAGGGCGAGCGGGTCCCTTTGCCTTTTGGTGACAGGCGGCGTTGACAGGTATTAGCCCAGCGGTCACACACGCTGGGACGCGGAGGTCAGCCGACTGTACCAGCACGAGCCACACACGCTGTATTCCTGCTGCTGTTCCTCTGTCGTCTGTAATCTTCGAAGGAGCGCCCCACGACAGTCAGACACCTGGGACCTCGTGCCCCCGTCTTTGGGAGACTATGGGGGGCTGGGGAGTGGGTTGGGGGTGGTTGGGGGGTGGAGAAAACAGACATTTGGCAACCCACCAGACACACACGGCGCCCGGCAGGTTACCCACCCGCTGGCGATCCCGGACATTCTCACAGCCGCCCCCTCCCCACCGCATCCCAGATCGCAAC
>NW_027599673.1:0-20000 GCF_964194155.1 Cetorhinus maximus
GCCTGGCCCCATCTACCCCCAGCGCCCTGTGTTACTGACTGTATCTCTACTGATGTTAATCCAGCTCCCTCACACTGTCACTCAGTAAACCCCTTCTTGCTCTTTTTCTCCCCACCCTTCCCTTCTCTCCCCCCCCTCAAGCTCCTCCGATCCCTGCGTCTTGGACCTGGACGGCTGTCGCGTGGAGTCCCTCGAGTACGAGCGTTGGAGGCGCCTCTCCTCCCCGGAGGATCCCGAGCAGTGCCCTCAGCTCTTCACCCGCTGGAGGACTTACCGGGACGTGGAGGGTCGCTGGGTCCCGTACGAGGAGGTGAGTGATTGAGGGGCGGGCGGACGGACAGACAGAGCGACGGACACCTGGAGGAGCGGAGGGATCTGGGCGTCCTGGTGCACCGATCGGGAATACGTCGCTACGCAAATGCAGGGGGGGCGGTTGGGAAGGCAATTGGAGCGTTGGTGTTCATTGCAAAGGGTTTAGGGGGGATGGAGTGTAAACGCCGGGAAGTTTGGCTACAAACGTGCGGGCGTTTCCGCAGCCAGAGCACTTCGCAGAGTTTTTTTTTCCTCCTCGCTTTCGGAGGGCTGCCCTCACGTCGGGGGGAAGTCCGAGAAGCTTCACTCACCTCTGATTCCTGGAAGGAAGGGGCGGGGGGGGGGTTGGCCTCATGAGGGGGAGCGTGAGCCAGTTGGAGGCCCGTACCCATCGGTGTTTCGAAGAATGGGAGGCCGTCTTATTTAAACGGTTAAGATGCGGGGATGTTGGCGTTTCCGCAGCCAGAGCACTCCGCAGAGTTTTTGCCTCCTCATTCCTGGGAGGAAGTGGGGGGGGTGGTTGGCCTCATGAGGGGGAGCGTGAGCCAGTTGGAGGCCTGTACCCACTGGTGTTTTCGAAGAATGGGAGGCCGTCTTACTGGAACGGCTAAGATGCGGGGATGTTGGCGTTTCCGCATCCGGAGCACTCCGCAGAGTTTTTGCCTCCTCATTCCTGGGAGGAAGTGGGGGGGTGTTGGCCTCATGAGGGGGAGCGTGAGCCAGTTGGAGGCCCGTACCCACTGGTGTTTCGAAGAATGGGAGGCCGTCTCATCGAAACGGTTAAGATGCGGGGATGTCGGCGTTTCCGCAGCCGGAGCACTCCGCAGAGTTTTTTTTTTTCCTCCTCCGCTTTCGGAGGGCTGCCCTCGCGTTAGGGGGGGGGAAGTCCGAGGAACTTCACTCACCTCTGAACAGTTAAGACGCTGAGGTGGCGGAGGGGGAGGCCTTGACAGGGTAGATGCTGAGAGGATGTTTTTCTCCCCCCGGCCCTCCCTCGTAGGGGAGGGGAGGGTGGGGGTGGGGGGGGGGGGAACTAGAACGAGGTGGGGGGGCAGGGCACAGTTTCAGAACGAGGGGTTGTTAACGACCCAACACGCGCGCGCACTGGAAGGTGACAGCGAGGCGGGAGTAGGCCGGGAGCCTGAGGCCTAGTGTTGGATTGAACGTCCTGTGTGTCTCTCTTGATTCCCCCAACCCCCCCCACCCTCGTTCAACAGCCCCTGGCTACGGAGATTGAAGCATCCTTTCAGCAAAAGCGCAAGCGGTTCCATTTTGCGTTGGAGGACGCGCAATATGTCATCAACTGGGTATCGTTGAGCGAGAGCAACTTGTCCCGGTGGGGGTACCGAAAGATATGTCGTAGACCACTCTTCCGATCGCCATTGGAAATGGTCCCTTACTTGAGGTGAGTCCCCACCCGCTGTGGCTAACCGAGGGGGGATACGGAGACCGGAACTGTGCACGGTGCTCCCAGTGTGGTCTAACCGAGGGGGATACGGAGACCGGAACTGTGCACGGTGCTCCGAGTGTGGTCTAACCGAGGGGGGATACGGAGACCGGAACTGTGCACGGTGCTCCGAGTGTGGTCTAACCGAGGGGGGATACGGAGACCGGAACTGTGCACGGTGCTCCGAGTGTGGTCTAACCGAGGGGGGATACGGAGACCGGAACTGTGCACGGTGCTCCGAGTGTGGTCTAACCGAGGGGGATACGGAGACCGGAACTGTGCACGGTCTCCGAGTTAACCCGGTGGTCAATCTCTCTCTCTCTCTCTCTCCCTCCAGGACCCTCACCGCGGGCGATAGGCCTCGTGAGCCCCTGCACCACCGGCCCGGGCCGGGTGGCGAGGCCTCTGCAGTCGAGCGGCCGGCCTCCTGGGTGCCCTTCCCGCTGACCGGGGGCGTGGCCCGGGTGCCCCTGGTCTGGGCGGACCCCGAGTACCAGATGGTCTACTGGATGTTCCACCAGACGGTGGCCGAGGACAAGTTCGTCATCGCCAACGTCTACCGGGTCCAGAACCCGGCCGTCTGGGAGGCCTACGCCAAGTAAGTGCCCTTTCCAAAATGGCGGGGCGTGGGGGAGGGGGGAGGGGGAGTGGGTGTCCCTGGCCCACGTGGGGAGGGGGAGGGGGTCTGGGTGCCCATGGTGGGGAGGGGGTCTGGGTGCCCATGGTGGGGAGGGGGTCTGGGTGCCCATGAGGGGGGAGGGGGTCTGGGTGCCCATGAGGGGGGAGGGGGTCTGGGTGCCCATGAGGGGGGAGGGGGAGGGGGTCTGGGTGCCCATGAGGGGGGAGGGGGAGGGGGTCTGGGTGCCCATGAGGGGGGAGGGGGAGGGGGTCTGGGTGCCCAAGAGGGGGGAGGGGGTCTGGGTGCCCATGAGGGGGGAGGGGGAGGGGGTCTGGGTGCCCAAGAGGGGGGAGGGGGAGGGGGTCTGGGTGCCCAAGAGGGGGGAGGGGGGTCTGGGTGCCCATGAAGGGGGAGGGGGAGGGGGTCTGGGTGCCCATGAGGGGGGAGGGGGAGGGGGAGGGTCTGGGGGCCCATGAGGGGGGAGGGGGAGGGGGAGGGTCTGGGGGCCTTTGGGCTCCCAGGGTTATGTAAAGGGTTCAGGGGGTGGGGTCATTACTGGGGGAGGGAGGGGGATCACATCCTGAATAATGATCTCGCTCCTTTCTCCCCCACTCCCTCCCTCCCTCCCTCCCTCCCTCCCTCCCTCCCCCTCCCTCTCCCTCTCTCTCCCTTCCTTCCCCCTCCCACCCCAGACGCCGGGCCCTCCTCCAGGAGAAGTTGGCCGACGACTGCCCCGCGGGATGCTGGGACCAACACCTCTTCCACGGGACCTCGGCCGAGGCGGCCCTGTCCATCGCCCTGGCCAACTTCGACCCCCGGCTCGGCGGCACGAACCACGGGGCCCACTACGGCCGGGGGAGCTGCTTCGCCACCCGGGCCGGCTACTCCCACGCCTTCGCCCCACCGGCCCGGGCCCCCCCGGCCCGGCGCCACATGTTCCTGGCCAAGGTGCTGACCGGCCGGAGCGCCCTGGGCTGCCGGCGGGACACCCGGCCCCCACCCCTGCCCGGCCAGGGCCCCGGGGGCCAGCGCTACGACTCCTGCGTCAACTCCCTGGACGACCCCACCATCTACGTCCTCTTCGACAGCGCCCAGTGCTACCCGGCCTGGCTCATCGAGTACCAGGCGGTCAGCGCCGTCTCCTTCGACTGACTGGCTGGCCCCAACGTGGCCCTCGACGCCCTTGGCAGCTGAGAGGCCTGAGGCCTACTTGAACTCTGACCTTCCGCCCTAGCGACGCGGCCTCTGCTTGGCCTATCCTATAGGCCTGAGGCCTACTTGAACTCTGACCTTCCGCCCTAGTGACGTGGCCCCTGCTGTCCCTGCTTGACCTATCCTATAGGCCTGAGGCCTACTTGAACTCTGACCTTCCAGCCTAGAAACGCTGCCTCTGCTGTCCATGCTTGACCTATCCCTATAGGCCTGAGGCCTACTTGAACTCTGACCATCCGCCTTAGCAACATGGCCTCTGCCGTCCCTGCTTGACCTATCCCTATGGGCCTGAGGCCGACTTGAACTCTGACCATCCGCCTTAGCAACGTGGCCTCTGCTGTCCCTGCTTGACCTATCCTACAGGCCTCAGGCCTACTGTGAACTCTGACCTGTCCAGGGCCTATAAATTGATTTCATTGTGTGCTCTCTGCTGCAGATATTTAATATATTTGAGATTGAAATTTTTATTTAACGTATTTTAACCTCGGAGATGTTAATTGACCCTCTGAATACTTTATGCTGTGTAATTATTGCTATAATAAAGGTATTTTTTCATATTTTTCTGCGCATTCGCTCTTTGTCTGTTCTCCGAGTGTGGTCTAACCGAGGGGGGATATGGAGACCGGAACTGTGCACGGTGCTCCGAGTGTGGTCTAACCGAGGGGGATACGGAGACCGGAACTGTGCACGGTGCTCCGAGTGTGGTCTAACCGAGGGGGGGATACGGAGACCGGAACTGTGCACGGTGCTCCGAGTGTGGTCTAACCGAGGGGGATACGGAGACCGGAACCGTGCACGGTGCTCCGAGTGTGGTCTAACCGAGGGGGATACGGAGACTGGAACCGTGCACGGTGCTCCGAGTGTGGTCTAACCCAGGGGGATACGGAGACCGGAACTGTGCACGGTGCTCCGAGTGTGGTCTAACCGAGGGGGATACGGAGACCGGAACTGTGCACGGTTCTCCGAGTGTGGTCTAACCGAGGGGGATACGGAGACCGGAACTGTGCACGGTGCTCCGAGTGTGGTCTAACCGAGGGGGATACGGAGACCCGAACTGTGCACGGTGCTCCGAGTGTTTGAGGGCTGACAAGTGGCAAGTAACATTCGCGCCACACAAGTGCCAGGCAATGACCATCTCCAACAAGAGAGAATCCAACCATCGCCCCCTTGATGTTCGATGGCATCACCATCACTGAATCCCCCACTATCAACATCCTGGGGGTTACCATTGACCAGAAACTGAACTGGGACCAGCCATATAAACACTGTGGCTACAAGAGCAGGTCAGAGGCTGGGAATCCTGAGGAGAGTAACTCACCTCCTGACTCCCCCCCAAAGCCTGTCCACCATCTACAAGGCACAAGTCAGGAGTGTGATGGGACACTCCCCACTTGCCTGGATGAGTTGCAGCTCCCACAGCACTCGAGAAGCTCGACACCGTCCAGGACAAAGCAGCCCCCCCGGCTCGATCGGCACCCCATCCACAAACATTCACTCCCTCCACCACCGACACACAGTGACAACAGTGTGTGTACCATCTACAATATACCCTCCGACAGTGCGGCTCTCCCTCAGCACTGACCCTCCAAGAGTGCGGCTCTCCCTCAGCACTGACCCTCCGACAGTGTGTCTCTCCCTCAGCACTGACCCTCCGACAGTGCGGCTCTCCCTCAGTACTGACCCTCCGACAGTGCGGCGCTCCCTCAGCACTGACCCTCCGACAGTGTGTCTCTCCCTCAGCACTGACCCTCCGACAGTGGGGCGCTCCCTCAGTACTGACCCTGCGGCGCTCCCTCAGCACTGACCCTCCGACAGTGCGGCTCTCCCTCAGCACTGACCCTCCAACAGTGCGGCGCTCCCTCAGTACTGACCCTCCGACAGTGCGGCACTCCCTCAGTACTGACCCTCCGACAGTGCGGCGCTCCCTCAGCACTGACCCTCCGACAGTGCGGCTCTCCCTCAGTACTTACCCTCCGACAGTGCGGCTCTCCCTCAGTACTTTCCCTCCGACAGTGCGGCTCTCCCTCAGTACTGACCCTCCGACAGTGCGGCTCTCCCTCAGCACTGACCCTCCGACAGTGCGGCGCTCCCTCAGTACTGACAATCAGCCTAGTCCTTGGGCTCAAACCCACAAGTGAAGCCCTAAATTCGAGGTCTCTTTTGGTATCAGCCCCTCTCGAGCCTGTTACAAAGGAACAGGAGGAGGCCATTCAGCCCCTCTCTCGAGCCTGTTACACAGGAACAGGAGGAGGCCATTCAGCCCCTCTCTCGAGCCTGTTACACAGGAACAGGAGGAGGCCCATTCAGCCCCTCTCGAGCCTGTTACACAGGAACAGGAGGAGGCCCATTCAGCCCCTCTCGAGCCTGTTGCACAGGAACAGGAGGAGGCCCATTCAGCCCCTCTCGAGCCTGTTACACAGGAACCGGAGGAGGCCCATTTGGCCTGTTAGGTCAGGGCTGCCTCTCTGGGAGAGCAACTTGGCCTCGTCTCAATTCCCCCACCGTCTCCTCCTTAACCCCTGCACCTTCTGCCTTTGCAGTTAACTGCAAATCCTTCTTGTACACCTCGATCGAACCTGCCTCCACTGTAACTTTCAGGCAGCGCGTTCCACACCCGGGTTCACCCTCATCGCTGCCCCCATGTTGCGTTATCACCATGTTGTGATACGAAGTGCGGCGATGTCTTAATAATGAGCCCCGTGTGGTGTAGGTACACCCACGGCGCTGTTAGGGTGGGAGTTCCAGGATTTTGTCCGTGTGGTGTAGGTACACCCACGGCGCTGTTAGGGAGGGAGTTCCAGGATTTTGTCCCCGTGTGGTGTAGGTACACCCACGGCACTGTTAGGGAGGGAGTTCCAGGATTTTGTCCCCGTGTGGTGTAGGTACACCCACGGCGCTGTTAGGGAGGGAGTTCTAGGATTTTGTCCCCGTGTGGTGTAGGTACACCCACGGCGCTGTTAGGGAGGGAGTTCTAGGATTTTGTCCCCGTGTGGTGTAGGTACACCCCCGGCGCTGTTAGGGAGGGAGTTCCAGGATTTTGTCCCCGTGTGGTGTAGCTACACCCTACTAGATGGGCGCGGGTCGTGGGTTTGGGCGGCGCTGTCGAAGGAGCCTTGGCGAGTTGCTGCAGTGCATCTTGTAGATGGTACACACGCTGCTGCCACTGTGCGTCGGTGGTGGAGGGAGTGAATGTTTACTGTCACACATGGTGCCTCTACGTCCATGGATATAGGTCTACAGCGTGTTCTTTCTAGGCTGTTCTCTGAGTCCATAAGAGCATAGGCACTGAAATTAGGCCATTCGGCCCATCGAGTCTGCCCCGCCATTCAATCATGGCTGATAAGTTTCTCAAACCCATTCTCCCGCCTTCTCCCCATAACCTTTGATCCCCTTACCAATCAGGAACCTATCTATCTCGGTCTTAAATACACTCAATGACCTGGCCTCCACAGCCTTCTGTGGCAATGAATTCCATCGATTCACCACTCTCTCTGGCTAAAGAAGTTTCTCCTCATCTCTGTTCGAAAAGGTCTTCCCTTTACTCTGAGGCTGTGCCCCTCGGGTCCTAGTCTCTCCTACTCATGGAAACATCTTCCCCACGTCCCACTCTATCCAGGCCTTTCAGTATTCTGTAAGTTTCAATCAGATCCCCCCTCATCCTTCTAAACTCCATCGAGTATAGACCCAGAGAGTCCTCAAACGTTCCTTCATATGTTAAGCCTTTCATTCCTGGGATCGTTCTCGTGAACCTCCTCTGGACCCTCACCAGGGGCCAGCACATCCTTCCTGAGATACGGGGCCCAAAATTAGCTCACAATATTCGAAATGTGGTCTGACCCAGAGCCTTATAAAGCCTCAGCAGCACATCCCTGCTTTTTATATTCTAGTCCTCTCGAAATAAATGCCAACATTGCATTTGCCTTCCTATAACTACCGACTCAACCTGCAAGTTAACCTTCAGAGAATCCTGGACTAGGACTCCCAAGTCCCTTTGCACTCCAGATTTCTGAATTCTCTCCCCATTTAGAAAATAGTCTATGCCTCTATTCTTCCTACCAAAGTGCATGACCTCACACTTCCCCACGTTGTATTCCATCTGCCACTTCTTTGCCCCATTCTCCTAACCTGTCCAAATCCTTCTGCAGCCTCCCCGCCTCCTCAATACTACCTGTCCCTCCGCCTATCTTTGTATCACCTGCAACCTATTGCCATGTGGCTCCATACATCATACCGTGGGCTGCGCTGCTCTCCATTCCCACATTCACCCTTTCTCCTCCGAGCCCCTTCTACATTGGATTAGCCGACACATGCTCGCTGGGTGAGGAAGCTTCTCCTCGTGTCTCCGTCGCTCCTCTTCCCAATCCCCTCCAATCCGGGTCCCTCTCGCTCCTCAATGGAAAACAGTTTCTCCCGATCGACTCTGTCCCAGATCCCCCCCACACCCCTCGCGGTTTTGAACACCTCGATCGAGTCTCCTCTCCACCTTCTCTTCTCCGAGGAGAACATTCCCCCAACGTCTCCCATCGATCCACGGAACTGGAGTTCCTCATCCCTGGAACCATCCCTGTGAATCTTTTCCCCGTTCTCTCTCTCTCTTCGATACCTTCACCTGCTTCCTAAAGTGCCTTAGATTCCTCGAGTTTCTCCGTCTACATCTCATCTACACCTACTTATCCCACCCTCTACTCAGTTCTTACTCGTGTAGGTCTAGACTCCCCCAGACAATACCCAGACTTGTGCTGACAAGTGGCGAGTAACATTCGCGCCACACAAGTGCCAGGCAATGACCATCTCCCAACAAGAGAGAATCCAACCATCGCCCCCTTGACGTTCAATGGCATCACCATCACTGAATCCCCCACTATCAACATCCTGGGGGTTACCATTGACCAGAAACTGAACTGGGACCAGCCAGATAAATACTGTGGCTACAAGAGCAGGTCAGAGGCTGGGAATCCTGTGGAGAGTCACTCACCTCCTGACTTCCCCCCCGAAAGCCTGTCCACCATCTACAAGGCACAAGTCAGGAGTGCGATGGGACACTCCCCACTTGCCTGGATGAGTTGCAGCTCCCACGACACTCGAGAAGCTCGACACCGTCCAGGACAAAGCAGCCTCCCCCGCTCAATCGGCACCCCATCCACAAACATTCACTCCCTCCACCACCGATGCACAGTGGCAGCAGTGTGTGTACCATCTACAAGATGCACTGCAGCAACTCGCCAAGGCTCCTTCGACAGCGCCGCCCAAACCCACGACCCGCTCCCATCTAGATGGATGAGGGCAGCAGACACATGGGGAACATCACCACCTGGAAGTTCCCCTCCGAGCCACTCACCATCCCGACTTGGGAATATATCGGCCGTTCCTTCACTGTCACTGGGTCAAAATCCTGGAACTCCCTCCCTAACAGCGCCGTGGGTGTACCTACACCACACAGGGACAAAATCCCGTAACTCCCTCCCTAACAGCGCCGTAGGTGTACCTACACCACACGGGACAAAATCCTGGAACTCCCTCCCTAACAGCACCATGGGTGTACCTACACCCCACAGGACAAAATCCTGGAACTCCCTCCCTAACAGCGCCGTGGGTGTACCTACACCACACGGACAAAATCCTAGAACTCCCTCCCTAACAGCGCCGTGGGTGTACCTACACCACACGGAACAAAATCCTGGAACTCCCTCCCTAACAGCGCCATGGGTGTACCTACACCACATGGACTGCAGCGGTTCAAGAAGGCAGCTCACCAACCTCCTTCTCAAGGGGGCAGTTAGGGACAGACAAGAAATGCTGGCCTAGCCAGCGACGCCCACACCCCATGAACGAATAAAAATCCTTTTCTGAATTCTCACGCAATTTCTGGTATCATCCCCTTTGGCACCCACACCACAGCATGGTAAATGCATGGAATCGTCCATCAAGTGCAATCTAAGCAAGTTTCAATTCAGCATTAGCAGTTTAAAAGTACACCCCTGCCCTAATTCAATCTGTCCCCCAGCCCCTGCAGTCCCTGAGAACTCAGCACCACCCCCTCACCCTGCTGAGCTAAGCGTTTCCATGATCCTTTGAAGCTCAGCCAAGCATTCACAATGGGTTCAGCTCCCATATCAAACCCTTGGGAAGCCGGTGGGGGTGGGGGGTGGAGGTGGGCCGCTCTGCAATACCTTCATGGTCGGGCTCCTTTGAGCCAGCCAGGCAGGCGTCATCCTGCCAAGCTAAGCAGTTCCGGGTCTTTTGAAGCTCAGCCAAGCATTTGTAACAGGTTCAGCTCTCACCTGAAACCCTTGGGAACCCAGGGGGAGAAAAGGGCCGCTCTGCAATACCTTCACGGTCGGGCTTCTTTCAGACAGCCAGGCAAGGGTCACCCTGCTGAGCTAAGCGGTTCCGGGTCTTTTGAAGCTCAGCCAAGCATTTGTTACGGGGTCAGCTCCGATAACAAACCCCTTGGGAACCCCGGGCGGTCCGCTGTGCAATTCCTTCATGGTCAGGCTGGCCTCCTTTCAACCTGGGCAGCGGTGACGTGAGCGGCATGTCACGCCATCGGTCAAATATGACGATCCTGCCCGCCGAATTCCGACGCCAGCGCAACGCCGGGTTGCCAGCTCCTCGTCGCTCGGCCGCTCGAATCGAACATCGCGTCCCTCCGGCTGTTTGTTTGAGACCCGGCCACCCCAGCCGCACTCGCGCGACGCAAAGTAGACCATGTAGTGGTCGGAGGAGGCGATTTCACAACGTCAGTGCGGTGCAGGGGGGGAGCACTCAATGGACAACCCCAAGTGCATCAATGGCTACAACTACAACAAGCGACTTAAGATAATCGGTCCAGCTCGTCGCAGGCCGCATTTTACACTGGCTTAGAAGCGAGAGGTGCTCAGATGCAGGGGCCCGACCCCCACCCACCCATCCCCCACAAACAGAAGCAAGACCGTTCAAGTGTTGAGCCGCTATTCAATTGCTCCAGGAGCTTGGGGGGGAGCCTACCTTTCCCCCTGTTGCCATCTCCGTGGCAACGTCCCGGCCAATCAGAGAGTCGACTTACCTGTCAGTACCCTTTCCCCTCCTGTAGTATAAATCGTCGCAAAGCTTTGAAATTTGGTATTGGGTCTCCACGCCGGCCAAACTTCCAACTTAAACCTAGCGGGAAAAGAGTTCCTACGCGTTCGAATGCCAAGGACGACACTGCCTGGGATCCCTCGCCTGATAACCTGAAGCAATTTAAACGCCAGAGGCTTTTTAAACTGCAGGGTGGGGGGTGGTGGTGGGAGAAAGTCAGCACCTGCTCCAGGACTGCTTTGATCGACAGGCCGTCTGGTGTAGCTGCGATAAGAAGAGGCCGCCGGTTTCCTTTCTCTCAGCTGCCACAGACTCCATCCGCCGCGTTGTGGTTGTAGTCGCTGAGTCCCCCTGATGCCCCGGAACCACTAAGCACGGGGGGGGTGGTGGTGGGGGAGATCGGCGATCAGGTTTTCATTACAGTTTGAAGAGGCTATTAAAGGATTATCTGCCTTTGAAGTGCTTTCCCCGCCACCCCCCCCCCCGCCCCCCCTCCATGCCCCGGCCTGTTGCCTTCTCAGTTGCAGCAGGCTCCGTGCTCCACACCTCCGAGGCGTTGTTGTTGTTACAGCGGCTGAGCCCGCCACGAATGCTCGGCTGAGTTTCAAATGCTCCAGAACACCCCCCCCACAACATCTCAGCCCACTTGAGGTGGGGGTTTACGTGTTTTTTTTGAACGGCGCGTGCAAGCGCGGCACACACACACACACACACAAACCCACCCCCACCCCCCACCCCCAAAAAAAAACGAGCCAACACCCGAGAGTCAGAAATAATTTTCTAATTTAATCAGGGCAGCAAAATTCAATTTATTATTTTTTTCCACTCTTAAGAGGAGGGTGGGGGGGAGGGAGGGAGGGAGGGAGGGAGGGAGGGGGACGGAGGAGAGAGGGGGACACGATTCCCGTGATGCGCCCTGGCAAGGAATGGGGACGAGGTGGGGCGAGTATTTGTGTGTGTGTGTGTGTGTGTGTGTGTATGTGTGTGTGTACATCTGTTAAATAAGAGAGACTGTACCTCTGCATCTCAAGAGAGAGAGAGAGAGAGAGGGAGAGAGAAAGAGTGCGCAACTCGCACTCATCCGACCCTCAAACCCTCACAGAAACTATAAAGGGGAATTAAAAATGTACTTGGGAGGGCTAATGCCAACTAAGAGAGAGAGAGAGAGAGGGAGGGAGGGAGGGAGGGCGGGGAGGGAGAAACGACAGGTTTGGTCGGCGGGGGGAAGGGGGTGGGGGGCAAGATCAAGGGCAACAGTCCGTCCGCTTTACACCCCGCCAACATTCCCCCCACCCCCACCCCCACCCCCACCCCCAAGCCCTCCTCATCGGCCGCCCGCCCGCTAATATATGTACAAGCTCCTGTCACCCTGGGTCTCGAGCGGCGAACGAACGAGGGTGTGTGGTCTTCAAGTCTCGGTCAGGGTGCCCAGCGAGGGTGAGGGTGGATGGTGGGAACGATGGGGGTGGGGGGGGGGGGAGAGGGAGAGGGAGGGAGAGGAGGGGGGGGTGGAAGGGAGCTGGGTCCGGGTGGAATGGTCATTGGAACCCGCTGGAGACGCCTGCGTGTGGAATGTTCTGTCCAGTCACACTTGAGGGACCTGCGTCGGAGAGAGAGAGAGAGAGAGAGAGAAAAAACAAAGCGTGAAAGAGCGGCGAGCTATTCGACTGGGGAAAACATCGCCGACGGGCATCCTCGAACCACCGCCAACACCCCCCCCACCAAAAAAAACTTCGAGAACCACCACACACCAACCCTCTCCCCCCACCCCCCCACCACTCCACTGCAGCGTGCGCACAACCTCTCCGAACTATTCGACCGGGAGAGGCGCCGCAGATCAGCTCCCCTCCCCGCATTCGGGGATAGGCAGTGAACAACGGGGCCTCACGCATCCCCCTTCTCCCCCCTCCTCCCCCCACCAGCACGAGCTGCCGCCTCCGAAACGCTGACGGGGCTGTTTGACCGGGAAAGGCATCGCAGCCAAACGTTTATCCCCACCCCACCCCCACCCCCCCAGGCATTCGGGGGAGGGCGCCGCTGTTCTCTTGAAACGCCAAGCACCGCCCGGCTCGTTCCTCCACCCCCCACCCCCCCACCACCCTCCCTCGACACCGCCTCCGCAATGCCAGCGGGCTATCCGACTGGGGGAGGGGGGTGTCGTGGACGAGCATTACAGCCCCCCAACCCTCCACGTTCGGGGAGGGGTGAATCCACGGTCCCCTCAGTTTCCCCACTCCGCCCGCGCCCACCGCCACCTGGCGTGACGCCAGCGGGCTATTCGACTGGGTGAGGCGTCACAGACGGGCTTCATTTTTCCCTTTCCCCGGTCCCGAACGCGCGGGGGGGGGGGGTGGGAGTGGGGGTGGGGGGTGAGGTCGATGGCGCTTCCCGAGCGGGTCGAGGCCGGTACCTGCTGCGGCTGAATCTCAGTGCTGCGGTTCGCGAGGCGGCTGAGAATGCTACGCTCCGACATCTGGAGGCGGACGGCAACTGGAGGAATCCGGGAAATGGTGGAGGGGAGGCGAGTGACGTCGGCCTTCATGTCGCTCAGCAACTCCTCAAGCTGTTTGAGAACTGGGGGCGGAGAGAGAGAGAGAGAGCGGGAGCACAGAGAGAGAGCGGGGGCACAGAGAGAGAGAGAGAGAACGGGGGCACAGAGAGAGAGAGAGAGCGGGGGCACAGAGAGAGAGAGAGCGGGGGCACAGAGAGAGAGAGAGAGCGGGGGCACAGAGAGAGAGAGAGAGCGGGGGCACAGAGAGAGAGAGAGAGCGGGAGCACAGAGAGAGAGAGAGCGGGAGCACAGAGAGAGAGAGAGCGGGAGCACAGAGAGAGAGAGAGCGGGGGCACAGAGAGAGAGAGAGAGAGAGCGGGGGCACAGAGAGAGAGAGAGAGCGGGGGCACAGAGAGAGAGAGAGAGCGGGAGCACAGAGAGAGAGAGAGCGGGAGCACAGAGAGAGAGAGAGCGGGGGCACAGAGAGAGAGAGAGAGCGGGAGCACAGAGAGAGAGAGAGAGAGTGGGGGCACAGAGAGAGAGAGAGAGCGGGGGCACAGAGAGAGAGAGAGAGCGGGGGCACAGAGCGAGAGAGAGAGAGCGGGGGCACAGAGAGAGAGAGAGCGGGGGCACAGAGAGAGAGAGAGAGAGCGGGGGCACAGAGAGAGAGAGAGAGCGGGGGCACAGAGAGAGAGAGAGAGAGAGAGCGGGGGCAGAGAGAGAGAGAGCGGGGCACAGAGAGAGAGCGGGGGCACAGAGAGAGAGAGAGCGGGGGCACAGAGAGAGAGAGAGCGGGGGCATAGAGAGAGAGAGAGAGCGGGGGCACAGAGAGAGAGAGAGAGAGAGCGGGGGCAGAGAGAGAGAGAGCGGAGCACAGAGAGAGAGCGGGGGCACAGAGAGAGAGAGAGCGGGGGCACAGAGAGAGAGAGAGCGGGGGCATAGAGAGAGAGAGAGAGCGGGGGCATAGAGAGAGAGAGAGAGCGGGGGCACAGAGAGAGAGAGAGAGAGCGGGGGCACAGAGAGAGAGAGAGCGGGGGCACAGAGAGAGAGAGAGAGCGGGGGCACAGAGAGAGAGAGAGAGCGGGGGCAGAGAGAGAGAGAGCGAGCGGGGGCACAGAGAGAGAGAGAGAGCGGGGGCACAGAGAGAGAGAGAGAGCGGGGGCACAGAGAGAGAGAGAGAGCGGGGGCAGAGAGAGAGAGCGGGCACAGAGAGAGAGAGCGGGGGCAGAGAGAGAGAGAGAGCGGGGGCAGAGAGAGAGAGCGGGGGCGCAGAGAGCGGGGGCAGAGAGAGAGAGAGAGAGAGCGGGGGCAGAGAGAGAGAGAGCGGGGGCATAGAGAGAGAGAGAGAGAGCGGGGGCAGAGAGAGAGAGCGGGGGCGCAGAGAGCGGGGCAGAGAGAGGAGAGAGAGAGAGGGGTGCAGAGAGAGAGAGAGCGGGGGCATAGAGAGAGAGAGAGAGAGCGGGGGCAGAGAGAGAGAGAGAGCGGGGGCAGAGAGAGAGAGAGAGAGCGGGGGCACAGAGAGAGAGAGAGAGCGGGGGCACAGAGAGAGAGAGAGAGAGAGAGCGGGGGCAGAGAGAGAGAGAGCGGGGCACAGAGAGAGAGCGGGGGCACAGAGAGAGAGAGAGCGGGGGCACAGAGAGAGAGAGAGCGGGGCATAGAGAGAGAGAGAGAGCGGGGGCACAGAGAGAGAGAGAGAGAGAGCGGAGCACAGAGAGAGAGCGGGGCACAGAGAGAGAGAGAGCGGGGGCACAGAGAGAGAGAGAGCGGGGGCATAGAGAGAGAGAGAGAGCGGGGGCACAGAGAGAGAGAGAGAGAGAGAGCGGGGGCACAGAGAGAGAGAGAGAGCGGGGGCACAGAGAGAGAGAGAGAGCGGGGGCACAAGAGAGAGAGAGAGAGCGGGGGCACAGAGAGAGAGAGAGAGCGGGGGCACAGAGAGAGAGAGAGAGCGGGGGCACAGAGAGAGAGAGAGAGCGGGGGCACAGAGAGAGAGAGAGAGCGGGGGCACAGAGAGAGAGAGAGAGAGCGGGGGCACAGAGAGAGAGAGAGAGCGGGGGCAGAGAGAGAGAGCGGGGCACAGAGAGAGAGAGCGGGGGCAGAGAGAGAGAGAGAGCGGGGGCAGAGAGAGAGAGCGGGGGCGCAGAGAGCGGGGCAGAGAGAGAGAGAGAGAGAGCGGGGGCAGAGAGAGAGAGAGCGGGGGCATAGAGAGAGAGAGAGAGCGGGGGCAGAGAGAGAGAGAGAGTGGGGGCAGAGAGAGAGAGAGAGCGGGGGCGCAGAGAGCGGGGGCAGAGAGAGAGAGAGAGAGAGCGGGGGCAGAGAGAGAGAGAGCGGGGGCATAGAGAGAGAGAGAGAGAGAGCGGGGGCAGAGAGAGAGGGAGAGAGGTTGCGGTTAGATTGGTTGGAGACTGAATGAACATTGGTATCTTCACTCTCTCATTAACACCTCCCCCTCTCTCTCCCCCCATTCCCCCCGCTCTCTCTCCCCAATCCCCCTCCCATAGTTGATCAGCAGCACCTCTTGGACTCTGCGCTTGACCCCTCCCCCCCTGCCACCTCCCCAGCTCTAATTGCCCCATTTCAGGTCTCCTCCCATCCACCATCACCCCTCACCACCTCCCCCCCCACCCCCACCCACCACAACCACCGGGCAGGGCTCCATTTGAGTGGTTATGCGCCTGCTCCCACAGCTGATCAGCCAGCAACTCTGGGGTCCCCGCTTAACACCCCCTCAAAGCCCAGTTCTAATTGCCCCATCCCAGGCCTCCTCCTACCCACCCTACCGCCCGCCCCCCCACTACTTGGGAATGCTCCGTTTGGGCGCTGGCATGCCACCTCCCATAGCCGATCAGCCAGAGCCACCAAGGGCTGTGCTGCAACTCCCAACACCCCACCCCCCACCGGCTCTAAGTGTCCCACGCCTGGGATCCCTCAGAGGCCTGGGGAGGGCAGCGATTGGGCGTTGGCGCGCGCGCCTCCTCCCACCGCGGATCAGCCGGCACCTTCTTTGCTCAAGCTCCCCAAACCTGGCTGCCTCCCACTTCAGCCCCCACCCCGCCCCACCTGCTCCCCAATATCCCAGAGAGGGCTCCGTTTGGTTCTTCGTGCGCCGCCTCCCACAGCCAATCAGCCAGAGCCAATCAAGGGCTGTGCTCCAACTACCAACACCCCCACCTCTAAGTGCTCCATACCCCACAGAGCCCCCCACCCCCCCCCGCGGGGATGGCTCCGTTTGGGTGTGCTGTGCACCGCCCCCCACAGCCGATCAGCCAGAGCCAACCAAGGGCTGTGCTCCAACTACCAACATCCCCACACCCCAAGTGCCCCCCTCAGATCCCCCCCCCGGGGGATGGCTCCATTTGGGCGTCCCGTGCGCCGCCTCCCACAGCCAATCAGCCAGAGCCAACCAAGGGCTGTGCTCCAACTACCAACATCCCCACCCCCCCCACCACCCCAAGTGCCCCATGCCCCACTCAGAGCCCCCCCACCAGGATGGCTCCATTTGGGCGTCCCGTGCGCCGCCTCCCACAGCCAATCAGCCAGAGCCAACCAAGGGCTGTGCTACAACTACCAACATCCCCACCACAGCCATGCTCTAAGTGCCCCACTCAGAGACACCCCCCCCACCGGGATGGCTCCGTTTGGGTGTCCCGTGCGCCGCCCCCCACAGCCGATCAGCCAGAGCCCACCAAGGGCTGTGCTCCAACTACCAACATGCCCCCCACCCCCATCTCTCCCGCTCTAAGTGGCCCCATGCTCCCCTCAGCGCCCACCGTTTGGGTGTCCCGTGCGCCGCCCCCCCACAGCCGATCAGCCGGCGCCTCCGGGGCCGCCCTTACCTTTGTGCAGGACCGCGTTGGCGGGCTTGTTGCCGGCCAGCGACTCCTTGGAGAGGTGCTGGTGGCTCTCGGCAAGGCACTCCACCTCAGCAAACCGGGTGTTGAGGGCCATGGAGGGGTGGGTTGGGTCCTCGGACATGTTCAGGTAGGCCGCTCGCCTCAACTGCTCCTCGATCACCAGGGCTTGCTCCAACAACTGGGCCGGGGGGGAAACGGGAACGGAGAAAGAGAGAGAGAGATATGGTCAATATGGGCCCCCGAGCTTAGCCTCCCTTTAGCCCTTTCCCGCCCGCCTCCCACCCTTGACCAAAATGGCTGCCCCCTCCCCTCTCTCACCTTGAACCTCCTCGCCAGGAACTTGTTCTTAATCTCAAGGAAGTTCCCCCGGTTCATCTCCCCCTTGAAGGGCTCATTGAGGATGGCGTAGTGCGGGTCATTCTGGATGTCTTGCCACCGGGCGTACCCGTGTCTGAGAAGGTGGGGGCAAGTTCAGGGAAAAAAAACACGCCAAAGTCTGACGTGAAAACCATAGCGTTTCCACCCCCCCTCAGTCGGCGATCCAGGAGCCTCGGTTTAGGCCCCTTGACCACCGGAGGCCCAGGATTCGGTGTTTCCCCCCCCCACCCCGCCCATCGCCTCGCGTTCAGGCTTTGGGCCTGTAGCTGCCAGGGTTGCGATCGGTGGGCCTAGTGTTGAGGCTTGTGTTCAGGCTTCAGGCCTGTTGGAACCAGGGTTCCGCCCCTCCGAGGGCCCAGTGTTCAGGCAGGGTTATCCCCAGCCCCCCTCCCGGGCCTAGCTTTCAGGTTTCAGGCGTGTTAGAATGGTGATTCTGTCCCCGGGGCCTAGCGTTCAGGCTTCAGGCCTATTGGAGCCAGGATTGTGTGTCTGGGGCCTAGCGTTCAGGCTTCAGGCCTATTGGAGCCAGGATTCTGTCCCCGGGGCCTACCGTTCAGGCTTCAGGCCTACTGGTGCCAGGATTATGTCTCTGGGGCCTAGCGTTCAGGCTTCAAGCTTACTGGAGACAGGATTATGACTCTGGGGCCTAGCGTTCAGGCTTCAGGCCTACTAGAGCTAGGATTATATCTCTGGGCCCTAGCGTTCAGGCTTCAGGCCTATTGGAGCCAGGATTATGACTCTGGGGCCTAGCGTTCGGGCTTCAGGCCTATTGGAGCCAGGATTATGTGTCCGGGGCCTAGCGTTCAGGCTTCAGGCCTATTGGAGCCAGGATTATGTCCCCTGGGCCTAGCGTTCAGGTTTCAGGCCTACTGGAGCCAGGATTATGTGTCTGGGGCCTAGCGTTCAGGCTTCAGGCCTATTGGAGCCAGGATTATGTCCCCTGGGCCTAGCGTTCAGGTTTCAGGCCTACTGGAGCCAGGATTCTGTGTCTGGGGCCTAGCGTTCAGGCTTCAGGCCTATTGGAGCCAGGATTATGTCCCCTGGGCCTAGCGTTCAGGTTTCAGGCCTACTGGAGCCAGGATTATGTGTCTGGGGCCTAGCGTTCAGGTTTCAGGCCTACTGGAGCCAGGATTGTGTCCCCTGGGCCTAGCGTTCAGGTTTCAGGCCTACTGGAGCCAGGATTCTGTCTCTGGGGCCTAGCGTTCAGGCTTCAGGCCTATTGGAGCCAGGATTATGTCTCTGGGGGCCTAGTGTTCAGGCTTCAGGCCTGTTGCAGGATTGTGCGCCTGCCCTGGGGGCCTTGCGTTCAAGCTTTGGCCCTTCCCCCTCCCGCGAAAGCGAGAGCCACGGCCTTGCTCGCCTCCCCCTCTCCCTCTCCCCAAATCGAGGGCAGGCCTCGGTCAAGGATACGTCACAATGCCCATGAGCAGCCAGAAGTCATGCCGCCGATGCCAGATCTCGAAGGTCTTGCCCGTCACAGTGGCCGCCCGCTCCTCGTTCTGCCAGAGGGAGTGGAGTTCTGTCGAGGGAAAGAGGGAGAGAGGGCGTGAGAGAGACCGAGAGGGGGAGCGAGGGAGAGAGAGAGACCGAGGGGGACCCGGTCGCAGGCAACGCTGCCCCCTGTGGCGGAGAGGCAACGCTGCCCCCCTGTGGCGGAGAGGCAACGCTGCCCCCCTGTGGTGGAGAGGCAACGCTGCCACCCTGTGGTGGCGGAAGCACAACGCTGCCCCCCTGTGGTGGAGAGGCAACGCTGCCCCCCTGTGGTGGAGAGGCAACGCTGCCCTCCTGTGGTGGCGGAGAGGCAACGCTGCCCTCCTGTGGTGGCGGAGAGGCAACGCTGCCCCCCTGTGGCGGAGAGGCAACGCTGCCCCCCTGTGGTGGAGAGGCAACGCTGCCCCCCTGTGGCGGAGAGGCAACGCTGCCACCTTGTGGCGGAGACGCAACGCTGCCCTCCTGTGGTGGCGGAGACACAACGCTGCCACCCGGTGGCGGAGAGGCAACGCTGCCCCCCTGTGGCGGAGACGCAACGCTGCCACCCTGTGGCGGAGAGGCAACGCTGCCCCCTGTGGCGGAGACGCAACGCTGCCCCCCTGTGGCGGAGAGGCAACGCTGCCCCCTTGTGGCGGAGACGCAACGCCGCCACCATGTGGCGGAGACGCAACGCTGCCCCCCTGTGGTGGCGGAGAGGCAACGCTGCCCCCCTGTGGCGGAGACGCAACGCTGCCACCCTGTGGCGGAGAGGCAACGCTGCCCCCCTGTGGCGGAGACGCAACGCTGCCCCCCTGTGGCGGAGAGGCAACGCTGCCCCCTTGTGGCGGAGACGCAACGCCGCCACCATGTGGCGGAGACGCAACGCTGCCCCCCTGTGGTGGCGGAGAGGCAACGCTGCCCCCCTGTGGCGGAGAGGCAACGCTGCCCCCCTGTGGCGGAGAGGCAACGCTGCCCCCCTGTGGCGGAGAGGCAACGCTGCCCCCTTGTGGTGGCGGAGACGCAACGCTGCCCCCTTGTGGCGGAGACGCAACGCTGCCCCCCTGTGGCGGAGACACAACGCTGCCACCCGGTGGCGGAGAGGCAACGCTGCCCCCCTGTGGCGGAGAGGCAACGCTGCCCCCTTGTGGCGGAGACGCAACG
>NW_027599674.1:0-23157 GCF_964194155.1 Cetorhinus maximus
GCTGCGGTGGGCGTTGGGTTGCCGTGTTGCTGCCTGAGGGGGTTGGGTTGCAGTGTTGCTGCGCGTGTGGGGGTTCGGTTGCAGTGTTGCTGCGTGTGTGGGGGTTGGGTTGCAGTTTTGCTGCGCGAATGGGGGTTGGGTTGCAATGTTGATGCGTGTTTTGTGTTGTGTTGCAGTGTTGCTGCGCGGGTGGGGGTTGGGTTGCAGTGTTGCTGCGTGTGTATGGGGATGGGTTACAGTGTTGCTGTGCGTGTGGGGGTTGCGTTGCAGTGTTGCTGTACGTGGGGGATGTTGGGTTGCAGTGTTGCTGCGTGTGAGGGTTGGGTTGCAGTTTTGCTGCACGTGTGGGGGTTGGGTTGCAGTGTTGCTGCGCGTGTGGGGGTTGTGTTGCAGTGTTGCTGCATGTGGGGGTTGGGTTTCAGTGTTGCTGCGGGTGAGCATTGGGTTGCCGTGTTGCTGCCTGAGGGGGTTGGGTTGCAGTGTTGCTGCGCGTGTGGGGTTTCGGTTGCAGTGTTGCTGCGTGTGTGGAGGTTGGGTTGCAGTGTTGCTGCGTGTGTGGGGGTTGGGTTGCAGTGTTGCTGCGTGTGAGGGTTGGTTTGTATTGTTGTTGCGTGTGTGGGGGTTGGCTTGCATTGTTGCTTCGTGTGTGGGGGTTGGCTTGCAGTGTTGCTGCGTGTGGGGGTTGGGTTGCGGTGTTGATGCGTTTGTGGCGGGTTGGGTTGCAGTGTTGCTGCGTGTGTGGGGGTTGTGTTGCAGTCTTGCTGCGTCTGTGGGGGTTCGGTTGCAATGTTGCTGCGTGTGTGGGGTTTGGGTTGCAGTGTTGCTGCATCTGTGGGAGTTCGGTTGCAATGTTGCTGCATGTGTGGGGGTTGCGTTGCAGTGTTGGGGCGTGTGGGGGGGTTGGGTTGCAGTTTTGCTGCGCGAATGGGGGTTGGGTTGCAATGTTGATGCGTGTTTTGGGTTGTGTTGCAGTGTGGCTGCACGGGTGGGGATTGGGTTGCAGTGTTGCTGCATGTGTATGGGGATGGGTTGCAGTGTTGCTGTGCGTGGGGGATGTTGGGTTGCAGTGTTGCTGCGTGTGCGTGTGGGGGTTGGGTTGCAGTGTTGCTGCGCGTATGGTGGTCGGGTTGCAGTGTTGCTGCGTGTGTAGGGGTCGGGTTGCAGTGTTGCTGCGCGTGTTGGGGTTGGGTTGCAGTGTTGCTGTGCATTCGGGGGTTGTGTTGCAGTGTTGCTGTGCGTGTGTGGGTTGGGTTGCAGTGTTGCTGTGCGTGTGGGGGTGGGGTTGCAGTGTTGCTGCGTGTAGGGGTTGGGTTGCAGTGTTGCTGCACGTGTTGGGGTTGGGTTCCAGTGTTGCTGCGTGTGTGGGGGTTGGGTTGCAGTGTTGCTGCGTGTGTGGGGTCGGTTGCAGTGTTGCTGCGTGTGTGGGGGTCGGATTGCAGTATTGCTGCGCGGGTGGGGGTCGGGTTGCAGTGTTGCTGTGTGCGTCGGGGTTGGGTAGCAGTGTTGCTGTGCGTGTGTGGGTTGGGTTGCAGTGTTGATGTGTGTGTGGGGGTTGGGTTGCAGTGTAGCTGTGCGTGTGGCGGTTGGGTTGCAGTGTTGCTGCGTGTGGGTGTTGGTTTGCAGTGTTGCTGCACGTGTTGGGTTTGGGTTGCAGTGTTGCTGCGTGTGGGGGTTGGGTTGAAGTGTTGCTGCGTGTGTGGGGTTTGGGTTGCAGTGTTGCGGCGCGTGTGAGGGTTGGGTAGCAGTGTTGCTGCGTGTGGGGATGGGTTGCAGTGTTGCTGCGTGTGGGGGTTGGGTTGCAGTGTTGCTGCATGTGGGGGTAGCGTTGCAGTGTTGCTGTGGGTCGACGTTGGGTTGCCATGTTGCTGCGTGTGGGGGTTGGGTTGCAGTTTTATTTCGAGTGTGGGTGTTGAGTTGCAGTGTTGCTGCGTGCATGGGGGTTGGTTTGCAGTGTTGCTGCTTGTGTGGGGGTTGGGTTGCATTGTTGCTGCGTGTGTGGGGGTTGGGTTGCAGTGTTGCTGCGCAAGTGGGTTTTGGGTTGCAGTGTTGCTGCGTGTGTGGGAGTTGGGTTGCAGTGCTGCTGCGTGTGTGGGGGTTGGTTTGCAGTGTTGCTGCGTGTGGGTGGTGGGTTGCAGTTTTGCTGCGCGTGTGGGGGTTGGGTTGCAGTGTTGTTGCGTGTGTGGGGGCTGTGTTGCAGTGTTGCTGCGTGTGTGGGGGTTGGGTTGCAGTGTTGCTGCGCGTGTGGGGGTTGGGTTGCAATGTTGCTGCGCGTTTGGGGTTTGGTTTGCAGTGTTGCTGCGTGTGTGAGGGTTGGGTTGCAGTGTTGCTGAATGTGGGGGTTGGGTTGCAGTGTTGCTGCACGTGTTGGGGTTGGGTTGCAGTGTTGCTGCGTGTGTGGGGGTTGGGTTGCAGTGTTGCTGCGTGTGGGGGTTGGCTTGCAGTTTTGCTGCACGTGTGGGGGTTGGGTTGCAATGTTTCTGCGCGTGTGGTGGTTGGGTTGCAGTGTTGCTGCGTGTGTGGGGGTTGTGTTGCAGTGTTGCTGCGTGTGGGGGGGTTGGGCTGCAGTGTTGCTGCGTGTGTGGGGCTTGGGTTGCAGTGTTGCTGCGTGTGTGGTGGTCGGGTTGCAGTGTTGCTGCGTGTGTAGGGGTCGGGTTGCAGTGTTGCTGCGCGTGTGGGGGTTGGGTTGCAGTGTTGCTGCGTGTGTAGGGGTCGGGTTGCAGTGTTGCTGCGCGTGTGGGGGTTGGGGTGCAGTGTTGCTGTGCTTGTGGGGGTTGGGTTGCAGTGTTGCTGTGCTTGTGGGGGATGGGTTGCAGTGTTGCTGTGCGTGTGGGGGTTGGGTTGCAGTGTTGCTGCGTGTGGGGGTTGGGTTGCAGTGTTGCTGCACGGGTGGGGGTTGTGTTGCAGTGTTGCAGTGCGTGTGGGAGATGATTTGCAGTGTTGTTGCGCGTGCGGGTGTTCGGTAGCAGTTTTGCTGCGTGTGTGGGGGTTGGGTTGCAGTGTTGCTGCGTGTGAGGGTTGGTTTGTAGTGTTGTTGCGTGTGTGGGGGTTGGGTTGCAGTTTTATTTCGAGTGTGGGTCTTGGGTTGCAGTGTTTCTGCGTGCGTGGGGGTAGGGTTGCAGTGTTGCTGCGCGGGTGGGGGTTGGGTTGCAATGTTGCTGCGTGTGTGGTGGTTGGTTTGCAGTGTTGCTGCGTGTGTGGGGGTTGGGTTGCATTGTTGCTGCGTGTGTGGGGTTGGTTTGCAGTGTTGCTGCGCAAGTGGGTTTTGGGTTGTAGTGTTGCTGCGTGTGTGGGAGTTGGGTTGCAGTGCTGCTGCGTGTGTGGGGGTTGGGCTGCAGTGTTGCTGCGTGTGTGGGAGTTGGGTTACAGTGTTGCAGTGCGTGTCGAGGTTGGCTTGCAGTGTTGCAGTGCGTGTGGGGGTTGTGTTATAGTGTTGCTGCGTTTGGGATTTGGGTTGCAGTGTAGCTGCGCATGTGAGGGTTGGGTAGCAGTGTTGCTGCGTGTGGGGGTTGGGTTGCAGTGTTGCTGCGTGTGGGGATTGCGTTGCAGTGTTGCTGCATGTGGGGGTAGGGTTGCAGTGTTGCTGTGGGTCGACGTTGGGTTGCCATGTTGCTGCGTGTGGGGGTTGGGTTGCAGTGTTGCTGCGCGTGTCGGGGTTGGTTTGCAGTGTTGCTGCGCGTGTGGAGGTTGGGTTGCAGTGTTGCTGCGTGAGTGGGAGTTGGGCTGCTGTGTTGCAGCGTGTGTGGGGGTTGGGTTGCAGTGTTGCTGCGTGTGTGGCGCTTGATTTGCAGTGTTGCTGCGTGTGTGGTTGTCGGTTTGCAGTGTTGCTGCGTGTGTAGGGGTCGGTTTGCAGTGTTGCTGCGCGTGTGGGGGTTGGGTTGCAGTGTTGCTGTGCGTGTGGGTGTTGGGTTGCAGTGTTGCTGTGCATGTGTGGGTTGGGTTGCAGTGTTGCTGTGTGTGGGGGGGTTGGGTTGCAGTGTTGCTGTGTGTGTGGGGGTTGGGTTGCAGTGTTGCTGCGTGTGTGGGGGACGGGTTGCAGTGTTGCTGCGTGTGTGGGGGTCGGATTGCAGTGTTGCTGCACGTGTTGGGTTTGGGTTGCAGTGTTGCTGCGTGTGGGGGTTGGGTTGAAGTGTTGCTGCGTGTGTGGGGGTTGGGTTGCAGTGTTGCTGTGCGTGTCGAGGTTGGGTTGCAGTGCGTGTGGGGGTTGTGTTGCAGTGTTGCTGCGTTTGGGGATTGGGTTGCAGTGTTGCTGCGTGTGTGAGGGTTGGGTAGCAGTGTTGCTGCGTGTGGGGGTTGGGTTGCAGTGTTGCTGCGTGTAGGGATTGCGTTGCAGTGTTGCTGCATGTGGGGGTAGGGTTCCAGTGTTTCTGCAATTCGACGTTGGGTTGCCATGTTGCTGCGTGTGGGGATTGGGTTCCAGTGTTGCTGTGCATGTGGGAGCTGGGTTGCAGTGTTGCTGTGCTTGTGGTGGTTGGGTTGCAGTGTTGCTGCGTGTGGGGGTTGTGTTGCAGTGTTGCTGCACGTGTTGGGTTTGGGTTGCAGTTTTGCTGCGTGTGGGGGTCGGGTTGAAGTGTTGCTGCGTGTGTGGGGGTTGGGTTGCAGTGTTGCTGTGCATGTCGAGGTTGGGTTGCGGTGTTGCAGTGCGTGTGGGGGTTGGGTTGCAGTGTTGCTGTGTTTGGGGTTTGGGTTGCAGTGTTGCTGCGCGTGTGGGTGTTGGGTTGCAGTGTTGCTGCGTCTTGGGGTTGGGTTGCAGTGTTGCTGCGTGTGGGGATTGCGTTGCAGTGTTGCTGCATGTGGGGGTTGGGTTTCAGTGTTGCTGCGGTGGGCGTTGGGTTGCCGTGTTGCTGCCTGAGGGGGTTGGGTTGCAGTGTTGCTGCGCGTGTGGGGGTTCGGTTGCAGTGTTGCTGCGTGTGTGGGGGTTGGGTTGCAGTTTTGCTGCGCGAATGGGGGTTGGGTTGCAATGTTGATGCGTGTTTTGTGTTGTGTTGCAGTGTTGCTGCGCGGGTGGGGGTTGGGTTGCAGTGTTGCTGCGTGTGTATGGGGATGGGTTACAGTGTTGCTGTGCGTGTGGGGGTTGCGTTGCAGTGTTGCTGTACGTGGGGGATGTTGGGTTGCAGTGTTGCTGCGTGTGAGGGTTGGGTTGCAGTTTTGCTGCACGTGTGGGGGTTGGGTTGCAGTGTTGCTGCGCGTGTGGGGGTTGTGTTGCAGTGTTGCTGCATGTGGGGGTTGGGTTTCAGTGTTGCTGCGGGTGAGCATTGGGTTGCCGTGTTGCTGCCTGAGGGGGTTGGGTTGCAGTGTTGCTGCGCGTGTGGGGTTTCGGTTGCAGTGTTGCTGCGTGTGTGGAGGTTGGGTTGCAGTGTTGCTGCGTGTGTGGGGGTTGGGTTGCAGTGTTGCTGCGTGTGAGGGTTGGTTTGTATTGTTGTTGCGTGTGTGGGGGTTGGCTTGCATTGTTGCTTCGTGTGTGGGGGTTGGCTTGCAGTGTTGCTGCGTGTGGGGGTTGGGTTGCGGTGTTGATGCGTTTGTGGCGGGTTCGGTTGCAATGTTGCTGCGTGTGTGGGGTTTGGGTTGCAGTGTTGCTGCATCTGTGGGAGTTCGGTTGCAATGTTGCTGCATGTGTGGGGGTTGCGTTGCAGTGTTGGGGCGTGTGGGGGGGTTGGGTTGCAGTTTTGCTGCGCGAATGGGGGTTGGGTTGCAATGTTGATGCGTGTTTTGGGTTGTGTTGCAGTGTGGCTGCACGGGTGGGGATTGGGTTGCAGTGTTGCTGCGTGTGTATGGGGATGGGTTGCAGTGTTGCTGTGCGTGGGGGATGTTGGGTTGCAGTGTTGCTGCGTGTGCGTGTGGGGGTTGGGTTGCAGTGTTGCTGCGCGTATGGTGGTCGGGTTGCAGTGTTGCTGCGTGTGTAGGGGTCGGGTTGCAGTGTTGCTGCGCGTGTTGGGGTTGGGTTGCAGTGTTGCTGTGCATTCGGGGGTTGTGTTGCAGTGTTGCTGTGCGTGTGTGGGTTGGGTTGCAGTGTTGCTGTGCGTGTGGGGGTGGGGTTGCAGTGTTGCTGCGTGTAGGGGTTGGGTTGCAGTGTTGCTGCACGTGTTGGGGTTGGGTTCCAGTGTTGCTGCGTGTGTGGGGGTTGGGTTGCAGTGTTGCTGCGTGTGTGGGGTCGGTTGCAGTGTTGCTGCGTGTGTGGGGGTCGGATTGCAGTATTGCTGCGCGGGTGGGGGTCGGGTTGCAGTGTTGCTGTGTGCGTCGGGGTTGGGTAGCAGTGTTGCTGTGCGTGTGTGGGTTGGGTTGCAGTGTTGATGTGTGTGTGGGGGTTGGGTTGCAGTGTAGCTGTGCGTGTGGCGGTTGGGTTGCAGTGTTGCTGCGTGTGGGTGTTGGTTTGCAGTGTTGCTGCACGTGTTGGGTTTGGGTTGCAGTGTTGCTGCGTGTGGGGGTTGGGTTGAAGTGTTGTTGCGTGTGTGGGGTTTGGGTTGCAGTGTTGCGGCGCGTGTGAGGGTTGGGTAGCAGTGTTGCTGCGTGTGGGGATGGGTTGCAGTGTTGCTGCGTGTGGGGGTTGGGTTGCAGTGTTGCTGCATGTGGGGGTAGCGTTGCAGTGTTGCTGTGGGTCGACGTTGGGTTGCCATGTTGCTGCGTGTGGGGGTTGGGTTGCAGTTTTATTTCGAGTGTGGGTGTTGAGTTGCAGTGTTGCTGCGTGCATGGGGGTTGGTTTGCAGTGTTGCTGCTTGTGTGGGGGTTGGGTTGCATTGTTGCTGCGTGTGTGGGGGTTGGGTTGCAGTGTTGCTGCGCAAGTGGGTTTTGGGTTGCAGTGTTGCTGCGTGTGTGGGAGTTGGGTTGCAGTGCTGCTGCGTGTGTGGGGGTTGGTTTGCAGTGTTGCTGCGTGTGGGTGGTGGGTTGCAGTTTTGCTGCGCGTGTGGGGGTTGGGTTGCAGTGTTGTTGCGTGTGTGGGGGCTGTGTTGCAGTGTTGCTGCGTGTGTGGGGGTTGGGCTGCAGCGTTGCTGCGTGTGTGTGGGTTTGGTTGCAGTGTTGCTGCGTGTTTGGGGCTTGGGTTGCAGTGTTGCTGCGTCTGTGGGGCTTGGGTTGCAGTGTTGCTGCGTGTGTGGTGGTCGGGTTGCAGTGTTGCTGCGCGTGTAGGGGTCGGGTTGCAGTGTTGCTGCGCGTGTGGGGCTTGGGTTGCAGTGTTGCTGTGCTTGTGGGAGTTGGGTTGCAGTGTTGCTGCGTGTGGAGGTTGGGTTGCAGTGTTGCTGGACGTGTTTGGGTTGGGTTGCAGTGTTGCTGTGCGTGTGGCTGTTGGGTTGCAGTGTTGCTGCGTGTGTCGGTGTCGGGTTGCAGTGTTGCTGCGTGTGTGGGGGTCGGATTGCACTGTTGCTGCGCTGGTGGGTGTCGGGTTGCAGTGTTGCTGTGGGTGTGAGGATTGGGTAGCGGTGTTGCTCTGCGTGTGGGGGTTGGGTTGCAGTGTTGCTGCGTGTGGGGGTTGGGTTGCAGTGTTGCTGCACGTGTTGGGTTTGGGTTGCAGTTTTGCTGCGTGTGGGGGTCGGGTTGAAGTGTTGCTGCGTGTGTGGGGGTTGGGTTGCTGTGTTGCTGTGTGTGTCGAGGTTGGGTTGCAGTGTTGCAGTGCGTGTGGGGGTTGGGTTGCAGTGTTGCTGAGTTTGGGGTTTGGGTTGCAGTGTTGCTGCGCGTGTGGGTGTTGGGTTGCAGTGTTGCAGTGCGTGTGGGGGTTGGGTTGCAGTGTTGCTGCATCTTGGGGTTGGGTTCCAGTGTTGCTGCGTGTGGGGATTGCGTTGCAGTGTTGCTGCATGTGGGGGTTGGGTTGCAGTGTTGCTGCGGGTGGGCGTTGGGTTGCCGTGTTGCTGCCTGAGGGGGTTGGGTTGCAGTGTTGCTGCGCGTGTGGGGGTTCGGTTGCAGTGTTGCTGCGTGTGTGGGAGTTGGGTTGCAGTGTTGCTGCGTGTGTGTGGGTTGGGTTGCAGTGTTGCTGCGTGTGAGGATTGGTTTGTTTTGTTGTTGCGTGTGTTGGGGTTGGGTTGCATTGTTGCTTCGTCTGTGGGGGTTGGGTTGCAGTGTTGCTGCGTGTGGGGTTTGGGTTGCAGTGTTGATGCGTTTGTGACGGGTTGGGTTGCAGTGTTGCTGCGTGTGTTGGGGTTGTGTTGCAGTGTTGCTGCGTCTGTGTGCGTTCGGTTGCAATGTTGCTGCGTGTGTTGGGGATGGGTTGCAGTGTTGCTGCGTCTGTGGGAGTTCAGTTGCAATGTTGCTGCATGTGAGGGGGTGGCGTTGCAGTGTTGGGGCGTGTGTGGGGGTTGGGTTGCAGTTTTGCTGCGCGTGTGGGGGTTGCGCTGCAGTGTTGCTGTGCGTGGGCGATGTTGGGTTGCAGTGTTGCTGCGTGTGGGGGTTGGGTTGCAGTGTTGCTGCACGTGTGGGGGTTGGGTTGCAGTGTTGCTGCGCGTGTGGGGTTGGGTTGCAGTGTTGCTGCGTGTGGGGATTGCGTTGCAGTGTTGCTGTGCGTGGGCGATGTTGGGTTGCAGTGTTGCTGCGTGTGGGGGTTGGGTTGCAGTGTTGCTGCACGTGTGGGGGTTGGGTTGCAGTGTTGCTGCGCGTGTGGGGTTGGGTTGCAGTGTTGCTGCGTGTGGGGATTGCGTTGCAGTGTTGTTGCATGTGGGGGTTGGGTTTCAGTGTTGCTGCGGGTGAGCGTTGGGTTGCCGTGTTGCGGCCTGAGGGGGTTGGGTTGCAGTGTTCCTGCACGTGTGGGGTTTCGGTTGCAGTGTTGCTGCGTGTGTAAGGGTTGGGTTGCATTGTTGCTGCGTGTGTGTGGGTTGGGTTGCAGTGTTGCTGCGTGTGGGGGGGTGGGTTGCAGTGTTGATGCATTTGTGGCGGGTTGGGTTGCAGTGTTGCTGCGTGTGTTGGGGTTGTGTTGCAGTGTTGCTGCGTCTGTGGGGGTTCGGTTGAAATGTTGCTGCATGTGTGGGGGTTGGGTTGCAGTGTTGCTGCATCTGTGGGAGTTCGGTTCCAATGTTGCTGCGTGTGTGGGGGTTGCGTTGCAGTGTTGGGGCCTGTGTGGGGGTTGAGTTGCAGTTTTGCTGCGCGATTGGGGGTTGGGTTGCAATGTTGATGCGTGTTTTGGGTTGTGTTGCAGTGTTGCTGCACGGGTGGGGGTTGGGTTGCAGTGTTGCTGCGTGTGTATGGGGATGGGTTGCAGTGTTGCTGTGCGTGTGGGGGTTGCGTTGCAGTGTTGCTGTGCGTGGGGGATGTTGGGTTGCAGTGTTGCTGCGTGTGGGGGTTAGGTTGCTGTTTTGCTGCGTGTGTGGGGTTTGGGTTGCAGTGTTGCTGCGTGTGTGGGGGTTGGGTTGCAGTGTTGCTGCGTGTGGGGGTTGAGTTGCAGTGTTGCTGTGCGTGTGGGGGTTGGGTTGCAATGTTGCTGCATGTGGGGGTTGGGTTGCAGTATTGCTGCGCGTGGGCGTTGGCTTGCCGTGTTGCTGCGTGTGTGGGTTGTCTTGCAGTGTTGCTCCGTGTGTGGTGTTGGGGTTGCAGTGTTGCTGCGTGTGTGGGGGTTGTGTTGCAGTGTTGCTGCGTGTTTAGGGGTTGGGTTGCAGTGTTGCTGCGTGTGTGGGGGTTGGGTTGAAGTGTTGCTGTGTGTGGGTGTTGGGGTGTAGTGTTGCTGCGCGGGTGGGGGTGGGGTTGCAATGTTGCTGTGCGTGTGGGGGTTGGGTTGCAGTGTTGCTGTGCGTGTGGTGCTTGGGTTGCAGTGTTGCGGTGCGTGTGGGGGCTTGGTTGCATTGTTGCTGTGCGTGTGGGGGTTGGGTTGCAGTGTTGCTGCGTGTCTGGGGGTTGGGTTGCAGTGCTGCTGCGTGTCTAGGGGTTGGGTTGCAGTGTTGCTGCGTGTGGGGGTTGGGTTGCATTGTTGCTGCGCGTGTGGGGGTTGGGTTGCAGTGTTGCTCCGTGTGTGGTGTTGGTGTTGCAGTGTTGCTGCGTGTGTGGGGTTGTGTTGTAGTGTTGCTGCGTGTGTGGGGGTTGTGTTGCAGTGTTGCTGCGTGTGTGGAGGTTGGGTTGCAGTTTTGCTGCGTGTGTGGGGGTTGGTTTGCAGTGTTGCTGTGTGTGTGGGTGTTGGGGTGCAGTGTTGCTGCGCGAATGGGTGTCGGGTTGCAATGTTGCTGTGCGTGTGGGGGTTGGGTTGCAGTGTTGCTGTGCGTCTGGGGCTTGGGTTGCAGTGTTGCTCTGCGTGTGGGGGTTGGGTTGCCGTGTTGCTGCCTGAGGGGGTTGGGTTGCAGTGTGGCTGCGCGTGTGGGGTTTCGGTTGCAGTGTTGCTGCGTGTGTGGAGGTTGGGTTGCAGTGTTGCTGCGTGTGTGGGGGTTGGGTTGCAGTGTTGCTGCGTGTGAGGGTTGGTTTGTATTGTTGTTGCGTGTGTGGGGGTTGGGTTGCATTGTTGCTTCGTGTGTGGGGGTTGGCTTGCAGTGTTGCTGCGTGTGGGGGTTGGGTTGCAGTGTTGCTGCACGGGTGGGGGTTGGGTTGCAGTGTTGCTGCGTGTGTATGGGGATGGGTTGCAGTGTTGCTGTGCGTGTGGGGGTTGCGTTGCAGTGTTGCTGTGCGTGGGGGATGTTGGGTTGCAGTGTTGCTGCGTGTGGGGGTTAGGTTGCTGTTTTGCTGCGTGTGTGGGGTTTGGGTTGCAGTGTTGCTGCGTGTGTGGGGGTTGGGTTGCAGTGTTGCTGCGTGTGGGGGTTGAGTTGCAGTGTTGCTGTGCGTGTGGGGGTTGGGTTGCAATGTTGCTGCATGTGGGGGTTGGGTTGCAGTATTGCTGCGCGTGGGCGTTGGCTTGCCGTGTTGCTGCGTGTGTGGGTTGTCTTGCAGTGTTGCTCCGTGTGTGGTGTTGGGGTTGCAGTGTTGCTGCGTGTGTGGGGGTTGTGTTGCAGTGTTGCTGCGTGTTTAGGGGTTGGGTTGCAGTGTTGCTGCGTGTGTGGGGGTTGGGTTGAAGTGTTGCTGTGTGTGGGTGTTGGGGTGTAGTGTTGCTGCGCGGGTGGGGGTGGGGTTGCAATGTTGCTGTGCGTGTGGGGGTTGGGTTGCAGTGTTGCTGTGCGTGTGGTGCTTGGGTTGCAGTGTTGCGGTGCGTGTGGGGGTTTGGTTGCATTGTTGCTGTGCGTGTGGGGGTTGGGTTGCAGTGTTGCTGCGTGTCTGGGGGTTGGGTTGCAGTGCTGCTGCGTGTCTAGGGGTTGGGTTGCAGTGTTGCTGCGTGTGGGGGTTGGGTTGCATTGTTGCTGCGCGTGTGGGGGTTGGGTTGCAGTGTTGCTCCGTGTGTGGTGTTGGTGTTGCAGTGTTGCTGCGTGTGTGGGGTTGTGTTGTAGTGTTGCTGCGTGTGTGGGGGTTGTGTTGCAGTGTTGCTGCGTGTGTGGAGGTTGGGTTGCAGTTTTGCTGCGTGTGTGGGTGTTGGTTTGCAGTGTTGCTGTGTGTGTGGGTGTTGGGGTGCAGTGTTGCTGCGCGAATGGGTGTCGGGTTGCAATGTTGCTGTGCGTGTGGGGGTTGGGTTGCAGTGTTGCTGTGCGTCTGGGGCTTGGGTTGCAGTGTTGCTCTGCGTGTGGGGGTTGGGTTGCCGTGTTGCTGCCTGAGGGGGTTGGGTTGCAGTGTGGCTGCGCGTGTGGGGTTTCGGTTGCAGTGTTGCTGCGTGTGTGGAGGTTGGGTTGCAGTGTTGCTGCGTGTGTGGGGGTTGGGTTGCAGTGTTGCTGCGTGTGAGGGTTGGTTTGTATTGTTGTTGCGTGTGTGGGGGTTGGGTTGCATTGTTGCTTCGTGTGTGGGGGTTGGCTTGCAGTGTTGCTGCGTGTGGGGGTTGGGTTGCAGTGTTGATGTGTTTGTGGCGGGTTGGGTTGCAGTGTTGCTGCGTGTGTGGGGGTTGTGTTGCAGTCTTGCTGCGTCTGTGGGGGTTCGGTTGCAATGTTGCTGCGTGTGGGGGTTGGGTTGCAGTGTTGCTGCACGGGTGGGGGTTGGGTTGCAGTGTTGCTGCGTGTGTATGGGGATGGGTTGCAGTGTTGCTGTGCGTGTGGGGGTTGCGTTGCAGTGTTGCTGTGCGTGGGGGATGTTGGGTTGCAGTGTTGCTGCGTGTGGGGGTTAGGTTGCTGTTTTGCTGCGTGTGTGGGGTTTGGGTTGCAGTGTTGCTGCGTGTGTGGGGGTTGGGTTGCAGTGTTGCTGCGTGTGGGGGTTGAGTTGCAGTGTTGCTGTGCGTGTGGGGGTTGGGTTGCAATGTCGCTGCATGTGGGGGTTGGGTTGCAGTATTGCTGCGCGTGGGCGTTGGCTTGCCGTGTTGCTGCGTGTGTGGGTTGTCTTGCAGTGTTGCTCCGTGTGTGGTGTTGGGGTTGCAGTGTTGCTGCGTGTGTGGGGGTTGTGTTGCAGTGTTGCTGCGTGTTTAGGGGTTGGGTTGCAGTGTTGCTGCGTGTGTGGGGGTTGGGTTGAAGTGTTGCTGTGTGTGGGTGTTGGGGTGTAGTGTTGCTGCGCGGGTGGGGGTGGGGTTGCAATGTTGCTGTGCGTGTGGAGGTTGGGTTGCAGTGTTGCTGTGCGTGTGGGGGTTGGGTTGCAGTGTTGCTGTGCGTGTGGTGCTTGGGTTGCAGTGTTGCGGTGCGTGTGGGGGTTTGGTTGCATTGTTGCTGTGCGTGTGGGGGTTGGGTTGCAGTGTTGCTGCGTGTCTGGGGGTTGGGTTGCAGTGCTGCTGCGTGTCTAGGGGTTGGGTTGCAGTGTTGCTGCGTGTGGGGGTTGGGTTGCATTGTTGCTGCACGTGTGGGGGTTGGGTTGCAGTGTTGCTCCGTGTGTGGTGTTGGTGTTGCAGTGTTGCTGCGTGTGTGGGGTTGTGTTGTAGTGTTGCTGCGTGTGTGGGGGTTGTGTTGCAGTGTTGCTGTGTGTGTGGAGGTTGGGTTGCAGTTTTGCTGCGTGTGTGGGGGTTGGTTTGCAGTGTTGCTGTGTGTGTGGGTGTTGGGGTGCAGTGTTGCTGCGCGAATGGGTGTCGGGTTGCAATGTTGCTGTGCGTGTGGGGGTTGGGTTGCAGTGTTGCTGTGCGTCTGGGGCTTGGGTTGCAGTGTTGCTCTGCGTGTGGGGGTTGGGTTGCCGTGTTGCTGCCTGAGGGGGTTGGGTTGCAGTGTGGCTGCGCGTGTGGGGTTTCGGTTGCAGTGTTGCTGCGTGTGTGGAGGTTGGGTTGCAGTGTTGCTGCGTGTGTGGGGGTTGGGTTGCAGTGTTGCTGCGTGTGAGGGTTGGTTTGTATTGTTGTTGCGTGTGTGGGGGTTGGGTTGCATTGTTGCTTCGTGTGTGGGGGTTGGCTTGCAGTGTTGCTGCGTGTGGGGGTTGGGTTGCAGTGTTGATGTGTTTGTGGCGGGTTGGGTTGCAGTGTTGCTGCGTGTGTGGGGGTTGTGTTGCAGTCTTGCTGCGTCTGTGGGGGTTCGGTTGCAATGTTGCTGCGTGTGTGGGGTTTGGGTTGCAGTGTTGCTGCATCTGTGGGAGTTCGGTTGCAATGTTGCTGCATGTTAGGGTTGCGTTGCAGTGTTCGGGCGTTTGTGGGGGTTGGGTTGCAGTTTTGTTGCGCGAATGGGGGTTGGGTTGCAATGTTGATGCGTGTTTTGGGTTGTGTTGCAGTGTTGCTGCACGGGTGGGGGTTGGGTTGCAGTGTTGCTGCGTGTGTATGGGGATGGGTTGCAGTGTTGCTGTGCGTGGGGGATGTTGGGTTGCAGTGTTGCTGCGTGTGGGGGTTAGGTTGCTGTTTTGCTGCGCGTGTGGGGGTTGGGTTGCAGTGTTGCTGCGTGTGCGTGTGGGGGTTGGGTTGCAGTGTTGCTGCGCGTGTGGTGGTCGGGTTGCAGTGTTGCTGCGTGTGTAGGGGTCGGGTTGCAGTGTTGCTGCGCGTGTTGGGGTTGGGTTGCAGTGTTGCTGTGCATTCTGGGGTTGTGTTGCAGTGTTGCTGTGCGTGTGTGGGTTGGGTTCCAGTGTTGCTGTGCGTGTGGGGGTGGGGTTGCAGTGTTGCTGCGTGTGGGGGTTGGGTTGCAGTGTTGCTGCACGTGTTGGGGTTGGGTTCCAGTGTTGCTGCGTGTGTGGGGGTTGGGTTGCAGTTTTATTTCGAGTGTGGGTGTTGAGTTGCAGTGTTGCTGCGTGCGTGGGGGTTGGGTTGCAGTGTTGCTGCGTGTGTGGGGGTTGGGTTGCATTGTTGCTGCGTGTGGGTGGTGGGTTGCAGTTTTGCTGCGCGTTTGGGGGTTGGGTTGCAGTGTTGCTGCGTGTGTGGGGGCTGTGTTGCAGTGTTGCTGCGTGTGTGGGGGTTGGGTTGCAGTGTTGCTGCACGTGTTGGGGTTGGGTTCCAGTGTTGCTGCGTGTGTGGGGGTTGGGTTGCAGTGTTGCTGCGTGTGTGGGGTCGGGTTGCAGTGTTGCTGCGTGTGTGGGGATCGGATTGCAGTATTGCTGCGCGGGTGGGGGTCGGGTTGCAGTGTTGCTGTGCGCGTCGGATTTGGGTAGCAGTGTTGCTGTGCGTGTGTGGGTTGGGTTGCAGTGTTGATGTGTGTGTGGGGGTTGGGTTGCAGTGTTGCTGCGTGTGGGTGTTGGGTTGCAGTGTTGCTGCACGTGTTGGGTTTGGGTTGCAGTGTTGCTGCGTGTGGGGGTTGGGTTGAAGTGTTGCTGCGTGTGAGGGGGTTGGGTTGCAGTGTTGCTGTGCGTGTCGAGGTTGGGTTGCAGTGTTGCAGTGCGTGTGGGGGTTGTGTTGCAGTGTTGCTGCGTTTGGGGTTTGGGTTGCAGTGTTGCTGCGTGTGTGAGGGTTGGGTAGCAGTGTTGCTGCGTGTGGGGATGGGTTGCAGTGTTGCTGCGTGTGGGGGTTGGGTTGCAGTGTTGCTGCATGTGGGGGTAGCGTTGCAGTGTTGCTGTGGCCCGACGTTGGGTTGCCATGTTGCTGCGTGTGGGGGTTGGGTTGCAGTGTTGCTGTGCGCGTGTGAGGGTTGGGTTGCAGTGTTGCTGCGCTTGTGGTGGTTGGGTTGCAGTGTTGCTGCATGTGTGGGGGTTGTGTTGCAGTGTTGCTGCGTGTGGGGGTTGTGTTGCAGTGTTGCTGCGTGTGTGGGGTTTGGGATGCAGTGTTGCTGCGTGTTGGGGTTGGGTTGCAGTGTTGCTGCGCGGGTGGGGGTTGTGTTGCAGTGTTGCTGTGCGTGTGGGAGATGATTTGCAGTGTTGTTGCGCATGCGGGGTTTTGGGTTGCAGTTTTGCTGCGTGTGTGGGTGTTGGGTTGCAGTGTTGCTGCGTGTGAGGGTTGGTTTGTAGTGTTGTTGCGTGTGTGGGGGTTGGGTTGCAGTTTTATTTCGAGTGTGGGTGTTGAGTTGCAGTGTTGCTGCGTGCGTGGGGGTTGGGTTGCAGTGTTGCTGCGTGTGTGGGGGTTGGGTTGCATTGTTGCTGCGTGTGGGTGGTGGGTTGCAGTTTTGCTGCGCGTTTGGGGGTTGGGTTGCAGTGTTGCTGCGTGTGTGGGGGCTGTGTTGCAGTGTTGCTGCGTGTGTGGGGGTTGGGCTGCAGCGTTGCTGCGTGTGTGGGGGTTGGGTTGCAGTGTTGCTGCGTGTTTGGGGCTTGGGTTGCAGTGTTGCTGCGTGTGTGGGGCTTGGGTTGCAGTGTTGCTGCGTGTGTAGGGGTCGGGTTGCAGTGTTGCTGCGCGTGTGGGGGTTGGGTTGCAGTGTTGCTGTGCTTGTGGGAGTTGGGTTGCAGTGTTGCTGCGTGTGGAGGTTGGGTTGCAGTGTTGCTGGACGTGTTGGGGTTGGGTTGCAGTGTTGCTGCGTGTGGGGGGGTTGGGCTGCAGTGTTGCTGCGTGTGTGGGGCTTGGGTTGCAGTGTTGCTGCGTGTGTGGTGGTCGGGTTGCAGTGTTGCTGCGTGTGTAGGGGTCGGGTTGCAGTGTTGCTGCGCGTGTGGGGGTTGGGTTGCAGTGTTGCTGTGCTTGTGGGAGTTGGGTTGCAGTGTTGCTGCGTGTGGAGGTTGGGTTGCAGTGTTGCTGGACGTGTTGGGGTTGGGTTGCAGTGTTGCTGCGCGTGTGGCTGTTGGGTTGCAGTGTTGCTGCGTGTGTCGGTGTCGGGTTGCAGTGTTGCTGCGTGTGTGGGGGTCGGATTGCACTGTTGCTGCGCTGGTGGGTGTCGGGTTGCAGTGTTGCTGTGGGTGTGAGGATTGGGTAGCAGTGTTGCTCTGCGTGTGGGGGTTGGGGTGCAGTGTTGCTGTGCGTGTGGGAGTTGGGTTGCAGTGTTGCTGTGCTTGTGGGGGTTGGGTTGCAGTGTTGCTGCGTGTGGGTTTGGGTTGCAGTGTTGCTGCACGTGTTGGGTTTGGGTTGCAGTTTTGCTGCGTGTGGGGGTCGGGTTGAAGTGTTGCTGCGTGTGTGGGGGTTGGGTTGCAGTGTTGCTGTGCGTGTCGAGGTTGGGTTGCAGTGTTGCAGTGCGTGTGGGGGTTGGGTTGCAGTGTTGCTGAGTTTGGGGTTTGGGTTGCAGTGTTGCTGCGCGTGTGGGTGTTGGGCTGCAGTGTTGCAGTGCGTGTGGGGGTTGGGTTGCAGTGTTGCTGCGTGTGTAGGTTGGGTTGCAGTGTTGCTGCACGTGTTGGGTTTGGGTTGCAGTTTTGCTGCGTGTGGGGGTCGGGTTGAAGTGTTGCTGCGTGTGTGGGGGTTGGGTTGCAGTGTTGCTGTGCGTGTCGAGGTTGGGTTGTAGTGTTGCAGTGCGTGTGGGGGTTGGGTTGCAGTGTTGCTGAGTTTGGGGTTTGGGTTGCAGTGTTGCTGCGCGTGTGGGTGTTGGGTTGAAGTGTTGCTGCGTCTTGGGGTTGGGTTGCAGTGTTGCTGCGTGTGGTGATTGCGTTGCAGTGTTGCTGCGCATGTGGGGGTTGGGTTTCAGTGTTGCTGCGGGTGGGCGTTGGGTTGCCGTGTTGCTGCCTGAGGGGGTTGGGTTGCAGTGTTGCTGCGTGTGTGGGGGTTTGGTTGCAATGTTGCTGCGTGTGTGGGCGTTGGGTTGCAGTGTTGCTGCGTGTGTGTGGGTTGGGTTGCAGTGTTGCTGCGTGTGAGGGTTGGTTTGTTTTGTTGTTGCGTGTGTTGGGGTTGGGTTGCATTGTTGCTTCGTGTGTGGGGGTTGGGTTGCAGTGTTGCTGCGTGTGGGGTTTGGGTTGCAGTGTTGATGCGTTTATGGCGGGTTGGGTTGCAGTGTTGCTGCGTGTGTTGGGGTTGTGTTGCGGTGTTGCTGCGTCTGTGTGCGTTCGGTTGCAATGTTGCTGCGTGTGTTGGGGGTTGGGTTGCAGTTTTGCTGCGTCTGTGGGAGTTCGGTTGCAATGTTGCTGCGTGTGTGGGGGTGGCGTTGCAGTGTTGGGGCGTGTGTGGGGGTTGGGTTGCAGTTTTGCTGCGCGAATGGGGGTTGGGTTGCAATGTTGATGCGTGTTTTGTGTTGTGTTGCAGTGTTGCTGCGCTGGTGGGGGTTGGGTTGCAGTGTTGCTGCGTGTGTGTGGGGATGGGTTGCAGTGTTGCTGTGCATGTGGGGGTTGCGTTGCAGTGTTGCTGTGCGTGGGGGATGTTGGGTTGCAGTGTTGCTGCGTGTGGGGGTTGGGTTGCAGTTTTGCTGCACGTGTGGGGGTTGGGTTGCAGTGTTGCTGCGCGTGTGGGGTTGGGTTGCAGTGTTGCTGCGTGTGGGGATTGCGTTGCAGTGTTGCTGCATGTGGGGGTTGGGTTTCAGTGTTGCTGCGGGTGAGCGTTGGGTTCCGTGTTGCTGCCTGAGGGGGTTGGGTTGCAGTGTTGCTGCGCGTGTGGGGGTTCGGTTGCAGTGTTGCTGCGTGTGTGTGGGTTGGGTTGCAGTGTTGCTGCGTGTGTGGGGGTTGGGTTGCAGTGTTGCTGCGTGTGAGGGTTGGTTTGTATTGTTGTTGCGTGTGTGGGGGTTGGGTTGCATTGTTGCTGCGTGTGTGGGGTTTGGGTTGCAGTGTTGCTGCGTGTGGGGGTTGGGTTGCAGTGTTGATGCGTTTGTGGCGGGTTGGGTTGCAGTGTTGCTGCGTGTGTTGGGGTTGTGTTGCAGTGTTGCTGCGTCTGTGGGGGTTCGGTTGCAATGTTGCTGCGTGTGTGGGGGTTGGGTTGCAGTGTTGCTGCATCTGTGGGAGTTCGGTTGCAATGTTGCTGCATGTGTGGGGGTTGCGTTGCAGTGTTGGGGCCTGTGTGGGGGTTGGGTTGCAGTTTTGCTGCGCGATTGGGGGTTGGGTTGCAATGTTGATGCGTGTTTTGGGTTGTGTTGCAGTGTTGCTGCACGGGTGGGGGTTGGGTTGCAGTGTTGCTGCGTGTGTATGGGGATGGGTTGCAGTGTTGCTGTGCGTGTGGGGGTTGCGTTGCAGTGTTGCTGTGCGTGGGGGATGTTGGGTTGCAGTGTTGCTGCGTGTGGGGGTTAGGTTGCTGTTTTGCTGCGTGTGTGGGGGTTGAGTTGCAGTGTTGCTGCGTGTGGGGGTTAGGTTGCTGTTTTGCTGCGTGTGTGGGAGTTGGGTTGCAGTGTTGCTGCGTGTGGGGGTTGAGTTGCAGTGTTGCTGTGCGTGTGGGGGTTGGGTTGCAATGTTGCTGCATGTGGGGGTTGGGTTGCAGTATTGCTGCGCGTGGGCGTTGGCTTGCCGTGTTGCTGCGTGTGTGGGTTGTCTTGCAGTGTTGCTCCGTGTGTGGTGTTGGGGTTGCAGTGTTGCTGCGTGTGTGGGGGTTGTGTTGCAGTGTTGCTGCGTGTGTAGGGGTTGGGTTGCAGTGTTGCTGCGTGTGTGGGGGTTGGGTTGAAGTGTTGCTGTGTGTGGGTGTTGGGGTGTAGTGTTGCTGCGCGGGTGGGGGTGGGGTTGCAATGTTGCTGTGCGTGTGGGGGTTGGGTTGCAGTGTTGCTGTGCGTGTGGTGCTTGGGTTGCAGTGTTGCTGTGCGTGTGGGGGTTTGGTTGCATTGTTGCTGTGCGTGTGGGGGTTGGGTTGCAGTGTTGCTGCGTGTCTGGGGGTTGGGTTGCAGTGCTGCTGCGTGTCTAGGGGTTGGGTTGCAGTGTTGCTGCGTGTGGGGGTTGGGTTGCATTGTTGCTGCGCGTGTGGGGGTTGGGTTGCAGTGTTGCTCCGTGTGTGGTGTTGGTGTTGCAGTGTTGCTGCGTGTGTGGGGGTTGTGTTGCAGTGTTGCTGCGTGTGTGGGGGTTGTGTTGCAGTGTTGCTGCGTGTGTGGGGGTTGTGTTGCAGTTTTGCTGCGTGTGTGGGGGTTGGTTTGAAGTGTTGCTGTGTGTGTGGGTGTTGGTTTGCAGTGTTGCTGTGTGTGTGGGTGTTGGGGTGCAGTGTTGCTGCGCGAATGGGTGTCGGGTTGCAATGTTGCTGTGCGTGTGGGGGTTGGGTTGCAGTTTTGCTGTGCTTGTGGGGCTTGGGTTGCAGTGTTGCTCTGCGTGTGGGGGTTTGGTTGCATTGTTGCTGTGCGTGTGGGGGTTGGGTTGCAGTGTTGCTGCGTGTGGGGGTTGGGTTGCAGTGTTGCTGCACGTGTTGGGGTTGGGTTGCAGTGCTGCTGCGTGTCAGGGGGTTGGGTTGCAGTGTTGCTGCGTGTGGGGGTTGGGTTGCATTGTTGCTGCGCGTGTGGGGGTTGGGTTACAGTGTTGCTGCACGTGTGGTGGTTGGGTTGCAGTGTTGCTGCGGGTCGACGTTGGGTTGCCATGTTGCTGCGTGTGGGGATTGGGTTCCAGTGTTGCTGTGCGCGTGGGGGTTGGGTAGCAGTGTTGCTGTGCGTGTGGCGGTTGGGTTGCAGTGTTGATGTGTGTGTGGGGGTTCGGTTGCAGTGTAGCTGTGCGTGTGGCGGTTGGGTTGCAGTGTTGCTGCGTGTGGGTGTTGGGTTGCAGTGTTGCTGCACGTGTTGGGTTTGGGTTGCAGTGTTGCTGTGTGTGGGGGTTGGGTTGAAGTGTTGTTGCGTGTGGGGGTTGGCTTGCAGTGTTGCAGTGCGTGTGGTGGTTGTGTTGCAGTGTTGCTGCGTTTGGGGTTTGGGTTGCAGTGTTGCTGCGCATGTGAGGGTTGGGTAGCAGTGTTGCTGCGTGTGGGGGTTGGGTTGCAGTGTTGCTGCGTGTGGGGATTGCGTTGCAGTGTTTGCTGCATGTGGGGGTAGGTTTGCAGTGTTGCTGTGGGTCGACGTTGGGTTGCCATGTTGCTGCGTGTGGGGGTTGGGTTGCAGTGTTGCTGCGCGTGTGGGGGTTGGGTTGCAGTGTTGCTGCACGTGTGGTGGTTGGGTTGCAGTGTTGCTGCGTGTGTGGGGGTTGGGATGCAGTGTTGCTGCGTGTGGGGGTTGTGTTGCAGTGTTGCTGCGTGTGTGGGGGTTGGGATGCAGTGTTGCTGCGTGTGGGGGTTGGGTTGCAGTGTTCCTGCGCTGGTGGGGGCTGTGTTGCAGTGTTGCTGTGCGTGTGGGAGATGATTTGCAGTGTTGCTGCGCGTGCGGGTGTTCGGTTGCAGTTTTGCTGCGTGTGTGGGGGTTGGGTTGCAGTGTTGCTGCGTGTGAGGGTTGGTTTGTAGTGTTGTTGCGTGTGTGGGGGTTGGGTTGCAGTTTTATTTCGAGTGTGGGTCTTGGGTTGCAGTGTTTCTGCGTGCGTGGGGGTAGGGTTGCAGTGTTGCTGCGCGGTTGGGTTTGGGTTGCAATGTTGCTGCGTGTGTGGTTGTTGGTTTGCAGTGTTGCTGCGTGTGTGGGGGTTGGGTTGCATTGTTGCTGCGCGTGTGGGGTTGGGTTGCAGTGTTGCTGCGCAAGTGGGTTTTGGGTTGTAGTGTTGCTGCGTGTGTGGGAGTTGGGTTGCAGTGCTGCTGCGTGTGTGGGGGTTGGGCTGCAGTGTTGCTGCATGTGTGGGAGTTGGGTTACAGTGTTGCTGCACGTGTTGGGGTTGGGTTGCAGTGATGCTGCACGCGTAGGTGTTGGGTTGCAGTTTTGCTGCGTGTGTGAGAGTTGGGTTGCAGTGTTGCTGCGCGTGTGGGGGTTGGGTTGCAATGTTGCTGCACGTTTGGGGGTTGGTTTGCAGTGTTGCTGCGTGTGTGGGGGTTGGGTTGCAGTGTTGCTGCATGTGGAGGTTGGGTTGCAGTGTTGCTGCACGTGTTGGGGTTGGGTTGTTGTGTTGCTGCGTGTGTGGGGGTTGGATTGCAGTGTTGCTGCGTGTGGGGGTTGGCTTGCAGTTTTGCTGCACGTGTGGGGGTTGGGTTGCAGTGTTTCTGCGCGTGTGGTGGTCGGGTTGCAGTGTTGCTGCGCGTGTGGGGGTTGGGTTGCAGTGTTGCTGTGCTTGTGGGGGTTGGGTTGCAGTGTTGCTGTGCGTGTGGGGGTTGGGTTGCAATGTTGCTGTGCGTGTGCGGGTTGGGTTGCAGTGTTGCTGCATGTAGAGGTTGGGTTGAAGTGTTGCTGGACGTGTTGGGGTTGGGTTGCTGTGTTGCTGCACGTGTGGCTTTTGGGTTGCAGTGTTGCTGCGTGTGTCGGTGTCGGGTTGCAGTGTTGCTGCGTGTGTGGGGGTCGGATTGCAGTGTTGGTGCGTGGGTGGGGGTCGGGTTGCAGTGTTGCTGTGCGTGTGGGGATTGGGTAGCAGTGTTGCTCTGCGTGTGGGGGTTGGGTTGCAGTGTTGCTGTGCATGTGGGGGTTGGGTTGCAGTGTTGCTGTGCGTGTGGGGGTTGGGTTGCAGTGTTGCTGCGTGTGGGGGTTGGGTTGCAGTGTTGCTGCACGTGTTGGGTTTGGGTTGCAGTTTTGCTGCGTGTGGGGGTCGGGTTGAAGTGTTGCTGTGCATGTCGAGGTTGGGTTGCAGTGTTGCAGTGCGTGTGGGGGTTGGGTTGCAGTATTGCTGAGTTTGGGGTTTGGGTTGCAGTGTTGCTGCGTATGTGGGGGTTGGGTGGCAGTGTTGCTGCGTGTGTGGGGCTTGGGTTGCAGTGTTGCTGCGTGTGTGGTGGTCGAGTTGCAGTGTTGCTGCGTGTGTAGGGGTCGGGTTGCAGTGTTGCTGCGTGTGTGGGGATTGGGTTGCAGTGTTGCTGCGTGTGTGGTGTTCGGGTTGCAGTGTTGCTGCGTGTGTAGGGGTCGGGTTGCAGTGTTGCTGCGCGTGTGGGGGTTGGGTTGCAGTGTTGCTGTGCGTGTGGGGGTTGGGTTGCAGTGTTGCTGCGTGTGGAGGTAGGGTTGCATTGTTGCTGTACGTGTTGGGGTTGGGTTGCAGTGTTGCTGCGCGTGTGGCTGTTGGGTTGCAGTGTTGCTGCGTGTGTGGGGGTCGGGTTGCAGTGTTGCTGCGTGTGTGGGGGTCGGATTGCAGTGTTGCTGGGCGGGTGGGGGTTGGGTTGCAGTGTTGCTGTGCGTGTGGGGGTTGGGTAGCAGTGTTGCTGTGCGTGTGGGGGTCGGGTTGCAGTGTTGCTGCGTGTGGGGGTTGGGTTGCAGTGTTGCTGCATGTGTTGAGTTTTGGTTGCAGTGTAGCTGTGTGTGGGGGTTGGGTTGCAGTGTTGCTGCACGTGTTGGGGTTGGGTTGTTGTGTTGCTGCGTGTGTGGGGGTTGGGTTGCAGTGTTGCTTCGCGGGTGGGGGTTGGGTTGCAGTGTTGCTGCGTATGGGTGTTGGGTTGCAGTATTGCTGCGTGGGTGGGGGTTGGGTTGCAGTGTTGCTGCGCGGGTGGGGGTTAGGTTGCCATGTTGCTGGGCGGGTGGGCGTTGGGTTGCAGTGTTGCTGCGCGGGTGGGTTTGGGTTGCAGTGTTGCTGCGCAGGTGGGGGTTGCCCTGCAGTGTTGCTGCGCGTGTGGGGGTTGGGTTGCAGTATTGCTGCGTGTGGTGTTGGGTTGCAGTGTTGCTGCGCGTGTGGTGGTTGTGTTGCAGTGTTGCTGCGCGGGTGGGGTTGGTTTGCAGTGTTTGCAGCGCGGGTGGGGTTTGCGCTGCAGTGTTGCTGCGCATATGGGAGCTGGGTTGCAGTGTTGATGCATGTGAAGTTTGGTTTTCAGTGTTGCTGCGCGTGTGGGTGTTGGGTTGCAGTGTTGCTGCGTATGGGGGTTGGGTTGCAGTATTGCTGCGTGGGTGGGGGTTGGGTTGCAGTGTTGCTGCGCGGGTGGGGGTTGGGTTGCAGTGTTGCTGCGTGTGGGGGTTGGGTTGCAGTGTTGCTACGTGTGGGGGTTGGGTTGCAGTGTTGCTGCGCGGGTGGCGGTTGGGCTGCAGTGTTGCTGCGCGGGTGGGGGTTGGGCTGCAGTGTTGCCGCGCGGGTGGCGGTCGGGTTGCAGTGTTGCCGCGCGGGTGGGGG